>NC_089805.1:8897034-8974534 GCF_029633855.1 Hoplias malabaricus | reverse complement strand
GCAGCTTATAGTGAATAGTGCACAGTTTTGGAAGCAGCTCTATTTTTAACCACCACAGTTCCTCAAAGGTGTCAGAGTGGTTCTCCTAAGAACCCTTATTCTTTAGAACATGGTGAAAGCTGTAAGTCTGCTGTGCGTCTACGTGGAAGCAGAGACTGTGTCGTATTAAAGAAAGCTGCACAGTAGAGTTATTAATCTTTCAGGGCACGCTAACATCTTGGCGAAATTATATTGATTGTGCAGCATGAGTGAGCAGACAGATTTCTATAACTACTACACACCAGCCTACCTCTCTCCCACCAGCGAGCCACATTAAGATCAGGCCTCCCACCGACTGCACGACTCAGGCTGTTTCTTCACTGCAGGACACTGGGCTTGGTTCTTGCTTCCCGTCTCTCCTCATCCATCAGAAGGATTTCTTTTCATCTTTCACATCTTCACCGGAGGGGGACTCTGAGCTGCTTTCTCCTCTCTTTCTTCCCACTGCCGCTCTGGACCTCCAGCAGTGGTCATATTAACACCCCATCAAGTCTGTGGCAGTGGGCAGAGGCGGGGATTTCATTCAGAGCTGCCACATTTGAAGCTCCACCAGCTCGATTTGTAAAGCTATTTACACAGGACCGGGTGCTAGAGGTTAAATCCAGCCTTGCTTTTTTTATTTCACATAGCAATTTAGTTGTGCCAGCTTTTTGAAGTAAATACGACTCCCCCCATGACCAGCTATCCCAACAAACGAGAGGGTGAGGACAGCCCGTGGATACTTATAGATATGTGAAGCCAACGATTGCTTGACATATCTGAATACCCCAGCAAGTAATGGGTGAGGGTGTCTGGAACATGGTTGCCATCTTGAAAGCCGCCATATTGCCATATTGGCTCGGAATGTGGTCATGTAATATATCATAGAAGATCGTCTCAAAAATTCTTTATCTCTTTATTATTATTATTTTTTTGCTTCTTCAGCTAGGGGGCAGCACAGTGGATTATTATTGTCCACATGATCAACTTGGCACTGGACTTGTGCTAATCCCCTTCTTGACCTAATCCCAATCATTCAGGTTTGGGACTTCTAGTACGAGCACCCCATTATGACATTTCGATGCTAGTGTTTTTAACAATAATAACATATTATTCCTTCATTCATTGTCTGTAACCCTTATCCATTTCAGAGTCACAGTGGGTCCAGAGCCTGCCCGGAATCACAAGGCAGGAACACACCATGGAGGGGGCGTCCTTCACAGGGCGACACACACTCACACAGTGACACCTATAGACATTTTTTGAGTCGACAATCCACCTGCAATGTGTGTTTTTGGACCGTGGGAGGAAACCGGAGCACCTGGAGGAAACCCACGCAGACACAGGGAGAACACACCACACTCCTCACAGACAGTCACCCGGAGGAAACCCACACAGACACAGAGAACACACCACACTCCTCACAGACAGTCACCCGGAGGAAAACCACGCAGACACAGGGAGAACACACCACACTCCTCACAGACAGTCACCCGGAGGAAACCCACGCAGACACAGGGTGAACACACCACACTCCTCACAGACAGTCACCCGGAGGAAACCCACTCAGACACAGGGAGAACACACCACACTCCTCACAGACAGTCACCCGGAGGAAACCCACGCAGACACAGGGAGAACACACCACACTCTTCACAGACAGTCACCCGGAGGAAACCTACGCAGACACAGGGAGAACACACCACACTCCTCACAGACAGTCACCCGGAGGAAACCCACGCAGACACAGAGAGAACACACCACACTCCTCACAGACAGTCACCCGGAGGAAACCCACGCAGACACAGAGAGAACACACCACACTCCTCACAGACAGTCACCCGGAGGAAACCCACGCAGACACAGAGAGAACACACCACACTCCTCACAGATAGTCACCCGGAGGAAACCCACGCAGACACAGGGAGAACACACCACACTCCTCACAGACAGTCACCCGGAGGAAACCCACACAGACACAGAGAACACACCACACTCCTCACAGACAGTCACCCGGAGGAAAACCACGCAGACACAGGGAGAACACACCACACTCCTCACAGACAGTCACCCGGAGGAAACCCACGCAGACACAGGGTGAACACACCAAACTCCTCACAGACAGTCACCCGGAGGAAAACCACGCAGACACAGGGAGAACACACCACACTCCTCACAGACAGTCACCCGGAGGAAACCCACGCAGACACAGGGAGAACACACCACACTCCTCACAGACAGTCACCCGGAGGAAACCCACGCAGACACAGAGAGAACACACCACACTCCTCACAGACAGTCACCCAGAGGAAACCCACGCAGACACAGGGAGAACACACCACACTTCTCACAGACAGTCACCCGGAGGAAACCCACGCAGACACAGGGAGAACACACCACACTCCTCACAGACAGTCACCCGGAGGGAACCCACGCAGACACAGGGAGAACACACCACACTCCTCACAGATAGTCACCCGGAGGAAACCCACGCAGACACAGGGAGAACACACCACACTCCTCACAGACAGTCACCCGGAGGAAGCCCACGCAGACACAGGGAGAACACACCACACTCCTCACAGACAGTCACCCGGAGGAAACCCACGCAGACACAGAGAGAACACACCACACTCCTCACAGACAGTCACCCAGAGGAAACCCATGCAGACACAGGGAGAACACACCACACTCCTCACAGACAGTCACCCGGAGGAAACCCACGCAGACACAGGGAGAACACACCACACTCCTCACAGACAGTCACCCGGAGGAAACCCACGCAGACACAGGGAGAACACACCACACTCCTCACAGATAGTCACCCGGAGGAAACCCACGCAGACACAGGGAGAACACACCACACTCCTCACAGACAGTCACCCGGAGGAAACCCACGCAGACACAGGGAGAACACACCACACTCCTCACAGACAGTCACCCGGAGGAAACCCACGCAGACACAGAAAGAACACACCACACTCCTCACAGACAGTCACCCAGAGGAAACCCACGCAGACACAGGGAGAACACACCACACTCCTCACAGATAGTCACCCGGAGGAAACCCACGCAGACACAGGGTCTCTGTCGGCTCTTTAAAGTTTAGAGTGCTGGTTCTTTTTGGCAGTAAAAAAGAGAAAGGAGTTTTCCTCCTCTGGATGTTTGGTTAAAAATCAACTTCACCTCAGCGTTCTCACAAGGCTATGAACGCACGCGACCCATGGCCTGCAGAGGCAAAATGTCTCAGCTCTCCCCGTCCTTCACAAATCACAGGCCTGTAATGAGATTAGAGTAGGGACGGGCGAATCAATGGGAGTTTAAAAAACACAATTAAAGAGCCAATTACCATGCCCTGACTCTGGAGTGATAACAGCAGGAATAAAAACTTACTGAACTCCTGCCTCCCAACCCTACCACGACCCATCCTCTACACACCTTTATCTCTCCGTAGGAGAGAGCTTTAGGCATTTGAATCTTCAGTGGAGACTTGATCTTGCTGAGAGAGAGAGAGGGGTGGGGGGGCTAATGGTAAAGTCAGGGTACCCTGGAAGTAAGAGGGGCTTTTAAGAATCAGGAGGATTTGAACAGTGAGCACTCGTCAGTAAACGTGGACTGCAAACTTAGCCGCAGAAGGATTCTGAGCAGTCATTTTGAGGTCGGTTTTTTAAAGCTGAATATAATATTGACAGTGTCGAGGTTACAGAGCTCTAGGGCCCTGGGGTTGTGGGTTCAAGCCCCAATTTTCGATCCTCAATATGTGTGAGGAGTGTGGTGTGTTCACCCTGTGTCCGCATGGGTTTCCTCCTGGTGGCTGTCTGTGAGGAGTGTGGTGTGTTCTCCCTGTGTAAGCGTGGGTTTCCTCCGGGTGCTCTGGTTTCCTCCCACGGTGAAAAAACACACATTGGTAGCTGGACTGGCGTCTCAAATGGGTACATAGGTCTGAGTGTGTGAGTGACTGGCTTAGTGTGTGATGTGCTGTGTTAGACTGATGCACTGCCCAGGGTGTGTTCCTGCCTTGTGCCCAATGATTCCAGGCTGGCTTTGGACCCACTGAGACCCTGAACCTGATGAAATGGTTACATAACATAAATGAATGGTAAATATTTGTAGCTGCTTCAGCATTAATGCACTTTTCTTTCTCAGCTGCAAAAAAGCCTCGGAGCAAGATCCTGATGCTTGTATAAGGCCCTACACTGGGATCTAAAGATCCTATATACATTTTGGAATGTCGCTTTGAGTGAAAACAGGACCTGGATCGTTTGTACTGTTCCCTGAACACACTGTGGCTTCAAATATTTGCTTGCCTCTGATGGGACCTGACTGGAGTGTGAAATTCATGTCATGCCTGAAGAAAAAAAAACCTGCTTCTTTATATATACACGTCAAATAGACATGTCACGTAAATATACGTCAGCAATCCTAGGGCGGCATGTTGGTGCAGCAGGTAGTGCCGCAGTCACAGCTCCAGGGACCTGGAGGTTGTGGGTTCGAGTCCTGCTCCAGGTGACTGTCTGTGAGGAGTGTGGTGTGTTCTCCCTGTGTCTGCATGGGTTTCCTCCAGGTGACTGTCTGTGAGGAGTGTGGTATGTTCTCTCTGTGTCTGCATGGGTTTCCTCCGGGTGACTGTCTATGAGGAGTGTGCTGTGTTCTCCCTGTGTCTGCGTGGGTTTCTTCCGGGTGCTTCGGTTTCCTCCCAAGGTCCAAGACCTTGGTCAGGACCCTCACATGGTGAAACGATCCACAGTCAAGGAGAAATTATCATTTGAAATATATAAAAAAATCTACTTTACCTGGCTACAAACAAGCCCTACCCCATTAAAAAGTTAAGTGTGAAACATAAAGGAGCTGCTCCCCACCTCTGGTGCTCTGTGATAGTCTGTGTTGTTCTAATCAGGTGGGAGTGCTGTTATCATTCCCCTTCAGATCATAAGACTCCATGTTGCATGTGTTCATTAGATGAAGAGTGCTGGATTCACTAATGAAGGTGTAATAATTAATGTATAATTAAAGACCTGAGTAATTAAGTGGCTTCAAAGACATTCACTGATTTTAAAAAGCAGTCTTAGGCTACGTCTGAAACCGTGCCATGCTCATTATTTAGTGCACTATTTCGAGAGTGTGCCATTTTGTAGCTGGGTTGGAAAATAGTGGAGAATATCCAGGCGCTCCTACAGTCCCCCAACGCACTGCAATTGTGTTCAAACCGTCTGTATAGCATTCGAATGTTCCAGTGTAATCAGAAGTGATTATGGCAACTTTCCCGTTCACTAAAATCGTGTTCTAGATAATGTATAGATTTGCAGTTTGTGGTTTAATCAATATGGGACATTTTCTGTTCCCTACAATGGTGTTCCAGATAATGTACAATGGTTCAGTTTGGGTTTAAGTGAATATAGGACCATTTCTGATCACTACAATAGTGTTCTAGATACAGTATATTATTCCAATGTACAGTTTAATGAATGGCGCTGTCACACAGCTCTAGGGATCTGGGGTTGGGGGTTTGAGTCCTGCTACGGGTTACTGCCTGTGAGGAGTTTTGTGTGTTCTTCCTGTGTCTTGACTCTACATTTCCATATTTGTTTTCCTTGTACTTGGTAACGGGTACTTCCTTTTAGTACCTGCTCACTTGTGGTTCCAAGCGAGCCAAGTAGAGACTAAATTGTGATGTGTAAACCTTGCAGACCTCTGATTGGCCAGCAAGAACTACCATTTTAGACGACAAAATGCAGACATCCAGCACAAACTAGCAATTTGTAAAATCTCCAAAATACAGCAGAGATCCTGTTTGTTTTTATTCATCTCACAATGACAAAATTATGCCTAGAATTGGCAGCCAACAAGGAACAGAAAAACTGATCTCTCTGAATTGAGCTGAGCTGTGTTCAGGAACAAAGAACAACACAACAGTAAACAATGAGTAATCCACACAACGTTACTGTCACCGTTCATTGTGTTTTCCAAAGCCCACAGCTCCTGTTAGAAATTGTGGTTTGTGATGGTACCAGCTACATTTCAAGAGGGAGATGCAGTAGTGGAAACCAACCAGATACCAGGGACCAAAAAGCGAGTAGAGCCGAGTAGAGTAGGCACCATGCAGTGTAAATGCACTGTGAGTTTGCTAGAGTACTTCCTGTCCCTGGAGGAGCATTCTGTACAGTGATCCGACAGAGGGAACAGTGATTATGGGAGAGTTTCTGCTGTCACTGTGCTGGAGCTTGTTCACTCCCTGGGGTAGGTAGTTTAGTGTGCTTCCCCAGTATACTGAGTACTCAGTACAGTTCCAGCAGGACAGTTCCCGAGTGAGAAAGAAGTGCTAGAGGCTCAGGAACCCTGGGATGGGGCGGAGGGCTGGGTAGTGAGTAGGGAGAAGGGGGACGTATTACAGTAATAGATGATGTTTTTACAGGTCTCTCTGTGGTGACAGTGTGGTGGGGGTGGGGAAGGTTGGGGATGGGTGGGTGGGTGGGGGGGTGCTGCCAGCTCTTTTAATTGGCCACGTATGAAGCAGCTGTCAGCCCGGTCGCTCGGGCTGTAAGTCTTAATTAAACAGCAGTGCATGCTGGGCCTGCAGTGGGCTCGCAGAGGAGGCATGGATCTCTCTCTCTCTCTCTCTCTCTCTCTCTCTCTCTCTCTCTCTCTCTCTCTCTCTCTCTCTCTCTCTCTCTCTCTCTCTCTTCTATCTGTCTAGTTGTCTATCATTTAAAGGGCTCATGCAAGACGTGTGCATCTGGCCTTCTCCAAAGAAATGAATACCTGTTAAGAAGTTTTGCTTGTGTCATTGAAATCTCTCTCTCTATTTTTGCATCCTTCCTTCCATCTCTTTCTCCATCTCTCTCTCTCTCTCTTTCTATCTCTCTCTCTCTCTCTCTCTCTCCATGAGCCCGCCTGCCTGCATTAATGCCGATAAGACAGAGAGGCGATACGGAGCAACAGAGGCTGTTAAAGACTCATCTTTTATTCAGCAGCAGATACCTGCTGATTCCAGGCCCTCTCTTACAAACGGGGCGAAGCTAATGTTATCCCACTCGCAATCTACTTTCATGAAGCCTGGCTGTGTATCTGCGTCTAAGAGAGAATGCGGGGTGTGACGGGGGGTTGAGGGGGAAGGTGGAAGGGGAGGGTGGGGGTGCAGATGTGGCGGGGTATGCAGATTTGTTGGCCCTGGCTCTGTTTTCAGCTCATTTCACGCTGCTCTGCCAAATCCAAGCCCTTATTCCGCCCTCCACACTTAACACAAATGAAATAACAATTAGGTGGACCTTTTTCACGCCGGACAGACGGACACGCCACGGGTCATTTCCGATTTGCACCGAGAAGTTTCCTACACCCTCACTGAGGCCCGTGGCGGATTTCAATGTTAAGTTACGAATGAGTGCGCAAGAGGCCACCGGGGGCTTCTGCAAAGATGCGGCTTCTTAGTTCTGTCTCAGTCGTGTTTGCCTTTTTCTTCCTTTCCTTCCCTCTTTCTCCCTCTCTATGTCCCAAGACTCCCCCTCCCTCCTTCCCTCTCTCGCTTGCAAATATTTTCTAGTGTGCCTTTCTCCAGCCGTGCCTTTGGTGTGAAATCCGTCTAGCGTGGAGGAATTATTTAACCAAAGGCCTCCTCTGTGTGTGTTCCTTCATTCATTAGTTTCCCTAGTGGTCCTCAGACAAAAGGAAAAGAGGAGATCACAAACGAGGAGTAGAAGAACTGGTCTAATACCCAGTGTTTGAAGGCATTATTTATCTGTTTCTTTTTTTTCTGAGAACGGCAAGTAGCTGGCCGAAGAAGCCATGGTGTGAGGAGAAAATAAAACAACAACAACCAAGGGGAGGGGGAAACGTTGCAGCAAACACAAACAACAGCAGCCACGGCGGGCGTCGGCGTAGCCCGGGGCTTTGGCGCTCTGGCTGCATCCTAATGTGTTCATCATCATTCCTCCATCTCCCTGCCTTGCTCCCCTCCTTCAGCATCTCACCTCTCCGCCCTTCACGGGCCACAAACCCATCCCGACTCCCCATTCCACAGCCCCATCCCTCTCTCGGGAAGACTGGCATGGGGACTGCTGAGTTTAGGCCAGGGAGGGTCCCTTACTGCTGAAGGAACTCTAAAGAGACCTGGGGGCATTACTGTACGGTTCTGTAGACTTGGTCTCGTCCTGTCTGGCTTCTCCTTGGTTTTCCTTGTGCTAAGAAACCTAATGGGATTTATTTTTCTAATGAACAACAGATCAGTGGGAACATCAATATCATTTTTTACGTAAAATCTTATGTTTATATATTTGGCAGATGCTTTTAACCACAGCAACTTAGACCCATTATATTGTCAGCAAATGTCAGCAAACAGAGGGTTGGCATTAAGAATCTTGCACAAGGACGCGACAATTGGTGTAGTGTGGTCTTCAGCACACTTCCACATGGAACCTTGCAGATAGCTTACACACCTGTGGGTGTTGTAATGCTTACCTAGAATTCCTAAATTTCATACAAATTATTTGTGAATATCTGGAAACCTAACATGAAAAACCAGCCTATAAAATGAATTCCCCTAATACAAACCCTAAACCTAACACTAAACTTAAGGGAAAACATAACCATAAAAAGTCCTGAAAGCAATTCGAATTTTTGTGTGTAATGCTAATGCTAACAGAATTCTGCACTACTAGTTGTTAGCTCTTCTTCTGGTATTTAAAGACATTTAAGCGCATGTAGTGAAACAGCGCCACCAGAGGATGTGGGCTGACTTATACAGAATGTTAGAATTTCCAAGGTCCAAGCAGGAAAAAGTCAGATATTCTACTCTGAAAGTTGAGAGTACCAAACCTGAGTTCAGAATCCAAGATGGCTGCCTACAATACAACAATGTATAAATTCAGTGTTATTATTCCTAACAAAAACTGCTGATGTTTAAATGTTAAATGTTTATTTATGTCCTATTTCTCACAATAAAAACTAGACAACGGCAAAATTAAAAACAATAATCTGAAGACAAGAACTATGAGGACATGTTTAGCATTGATTAATATATTGCTTACTGTTGTCAGAGCAATGAGAGCTGCCAGGCAGAATATTGAAGAGGAGTCGACTCCCAAAGAATAATTTATTCCAGCATCTGGGCATCGTTCATATCAACATTTAGCCAATGATTAATGGCTTAGTGTTGGTTTCTAGTTACTTTGAATGCTAAATAAATGCAACATGTATGTGAAGGAAATAATGGCCAAATTACTTCTAGAATTTTGGATGTTAATATGTTTTTTAAATATTATGTTTCAAAGCTTTGTTTACGAAAGTAGAAATCTACTTTTACTCTAAAATAGTAAAACTTTTAAAAGTGAGATTAAATAAAAAAAAAAAAAAAACCTAGACTAAAGCTAATTCCAACCCGCTGCCAAAATTAACACTGGTAAAAGCAGTAGTATCTTAGTTTATTAGTATTTCTACATATTTATGTCTCATTAAATGAGTCGCACACAAACGACTGTTACATGTGAACAGGTGTTTCAAAGCATAAAATATTGAATAATGCAGGATAGGAGAGGTAATATCAACTGCACAAGCTAAAATGATAACGCAGGGCATAGGGTTTTCTGAATATTTAACTGGAACACAGTCAGCTCAGGTATGACATCACTCCCAGCTCTGACATCCGACTCAGCAAAGCATCCGAGACTTGTTTGGTGTACCTTTAATTGGTACAGGCTAATGTGGCTAACTAGCAAAACACATACCCAAACAATTAGCATAAAGCAAGTAAACACCACTCCAACTCATCCATTCATTCATTCATTGTCTGTAACCATTCAATTCAGGGTCGCGGTGGGTCCAGAGCCTACCTGGAATCACTGGGCGCAAGGCAGGAACACACCCTGGCGGGGGCGTCAGTCCTTCGCTGGGTGACACACATTCACTCACACCTATGGACACTTTTGAGTGGCCAATCCACCTACCAATGTGTTTTTGGATCATGGTAGGAAATCTGAGCACCCGGAGGAAACCCACACAGACACAGGGAGAACACAACACACTCCTCACAGACAGTCACCCGAAGCAGGTCCCTGGAGCTGTGTGACAGCGACACTACGTGCTGCACCACCGCGCCACCCCATCGTTCAACACTGTTGCTCTAAAGCATCCCATTACATTCTTCAGTCTGCTCACGTGCTGTAGCCATGAACTGACGCTGCAACTGAAACTGAACACAGCTTTTAAGTGGAAAGATGCCTCGCTTGATAAAAGCAAAGCTGCTCCCAGCTGCTGCCTCTGTGAATTTGTTTATCACTGAAGCACACTGAGTCTGAAGTATCATTTACAAGCCAAGCGCACCGCTGATGCAGCACTATCAGTAAGTAGGCAGAATACACTGGACAGAGACTAACAAAGTAAAGGATAAGTGGAAAGCTCCAGTTCCTCTTTAGACAAGAGTTAATGGAGTGGTTCTTGGTAGGTGTACAAATACATTTTAAATTATTCTTTTGTGTAATGTACAATTATCATTCAAACAATCGGTTCTCTTCCTTGGGAAAACAATGTATCCAAATGTATGTGTGAGTTTTGTTTTAGACGATTTATAGATGATGGTTTCGATGTTAGTGATCATAAACGTAGCAATTTAATGTAAAAAAAAATTAAAAATTAAAGACAATGGCCATTTTTAATACAATTACCATAAAATGACAAAAGATCAGGTGAATGTTCGCATATTCAAATACAATAATTTGTTACATAAAAACACTTTAAAACTTTTATACACCTAAAACTAAACCTCAAATTATTATTATTATTATTATTATTATTCATTCATTCATTATCTGTAACCCTTATCCAGTTCAGGGTCGCGGTGGGTCCAGAGCCTACCTGGAATCATTGGGCGCAAGGCGGGAATACACCCTGGAGGGGGCGCCAGTCCTTCACAGGGCAACACAGACACACACATACATTCACTCACACCTACAGACACTTTTGAGTCATCAATCCACCTACCAACGTGTGTTTTTTGGACAGTGGGAGGAAACCGGAGCACCCGGAGGAAACCCACGCGGACACAGGGAGAACACACCAACTCCTCACAGACAGTCACCCGGAGCGGGAATCGAAACCACTACAGAGCAGGTTCCAGCAGCACTGCTGTGTCTGATCCACATGAATCAGTGCTGCTGGAACCTGCTCTGTAGTGGTCCTTTGAGCGTCCTGACCATTGAAGAACAGAGGGCGGAAGAACAGATGCACTGCAGTCTGTAATTGCAGTGTACACTTACATAGATGTCATGGTGAATGTAATGTACTTTTAACACCACCAGCCTGTACTCCCACTTTTATACCTCTGAGGTTACATTCATGTTTGTAGTTGAACAGGATTGTTTTTCCTGACTGTAAAGTGGTGCTTTTCTGAGGTGTTAACATACTCCTCGCTGCACTCTCGGACAACTTACTTGTTTACTGGAGGGAAATAAGTAAGCTAAGGGCAGTGTATTCTCTGGAGGAGCATCCATTATGTGCCTGAGGACTGTCTTTGGGGCTCGAGTGGAATAATAATACTAATAATACTAATAATAATAATAATCCACAAACACAGTCTTGACTCATACATCTCAGGTGTGTGTGCGTTCCTCTCGTGCGAAATGAAAGGCACACTCAAACGTTAAAGGTCGGCGTTTATTCGTTTCTTTTCTTTTCTTTTTTCTCTCGTCACAAATAAAAAGAAGAAGAAGGATCATGCTGACTCATCACAGAAAAGGAAAACGTAAAAGAAGAGGCAAAAGCTCAGTCCGTCACGTTCATCTCGACAGCTTCTCCCTTCTGTTTTATGGTATGTTGTGAATAATAGCACTCTATGAAGATCGAAATGTAAAAAAAAAGTCTAAGCTTTGAGTCCAGTCCTCCTGTTTTCTTGGTGTGTGTGTGTGTTTGTGTGTTTGTGTGTATGTGTGTGTGGTAGTGGTGGTCTCTGTGTGTGTATGTTTGGGTTTATGGGCTTGTGTATGAGTGTGCAATGCTTCGGTTTGGGCAAGGAAGTGCACTTGGCTGTGCACTTAGTTTCGCACCCGGTTTCAGCCCAGCCCAACCTCAGTCCCCAGAGGTTTTGATGACCTGGAAGAGTGTGACGTTGTAGAGCACCTGATGGCCGTTGTTCCAGGTGTAGAGCACTCGTTCCCGGGGGTTGTAGTCCATCATGGAGATGTGTGAGTACTGGTTGTGGAAGGGGATGTCCGTATACTCATAGGTGGAGGTGTTGGTGTAGTAGGCAAAGTAGATTTTGGCACCAGCCAGGTGCGAGTTGGTGACGTAGAGAGTGCCGCAGATCATGAAGGACTCCCCGGCGCTGCGTTTGGGGAAGCCTGTGTCCCAGGTCTGCAGCACCTCCAGGCTCTGGGGCTCCAACCGGCTGATGACAATGTTCCCCGCGTTGGGGATGGTGGTGTAGACCGCCCACAGCCCGTTCTCGTCTGCCATCAGGTCGATATCGGACGAGCCTCCCCAGGAGTATGGGAACGTGTTGTTGTACCCGGCACCGCTCAGGCTTCTCTGCACCAGGACGCTACGGGAGCGGAAGTGGTATTTGATCAGGATGTTGCTCTGGTACTTGTTGTAGTAAAGGGAGCCGTTATAGACCACGTGACCGGTGCCGGCCCAGGGGTGCGGAAGCAGGTGCTGGATGAAATTCTGGCCTTTCATGAAATCGCTAAGTGTGCGGTACTCCAGCACTCGCCGCCCTTTAAAGTAGCCATCCATCGACCACACCTGCGGAGAGATAATACTGGTTACACTCTGTGTGTAATGAGACTTCATCAACAAATATGGCCCACAATATACAGACAAGAAGCTTGACTTTATATTCTGTTGTAGCGTTAGCATTTTGATGACTGATTGATAAAGACACCACACACCTTCAGAACTCTTAGAAGTCTTAGAAGTTAGTTGCAATTTCTGCTTCACAGAATCCAAGTAAAACCTAAGCCTATTCATCTTCATGTAACACAGGTATGGGATCTATGTGGCAGTGTGAACGGCAGCAACACACGGAATCTGACATATTCAGGTCGGATTTGAGCCACTCTACATGCGGTATTGTATCTAATTAGAAGCAGTTGACTGTCTGAACAGCCAGATCAGAATTCATGATTTTGACATCAATCTTAACTATACATTCCTCAAAATTTCATCTGCCAGGAAAGACAGAGACAGACAGCAACAGTGAGGGATGGTCCATGTACATTCCTTCCAAAGCCCATTCATTTAAATGTAAAAGACTAGTGGAAACTCTCACTATTGTGGAAACTGGAATTAATCAAGGGATATATACGTATGAAAGAAATGTGTACACCCAGAAATGGAAAACCATTTTAGACTTTTAAAAATCAGTTTATATTTTTCCTGCATGCCCCGTGTAGTATGAAATGGAAAAGGACCTTTTAAATATTTCATCCTAACGGTCTTGAACTTCTCAGTCTGTTATTGGGTTAAGTCCAGCTGGTTGCACCCTGCTCTTGTTTTTCTTCCATCATTTATTAATCATCATATATCAGCTTCAGATCATCAGGCTTTTTGGCAGTTTTCCACTGCATGGTACCTACTCAATTCAATTCTGGTTGACTCTGCTCAGTGTTTGGCCCCTGGTACCTGGTTTGTTTTCCACTACCACAACCCCGCCCCCTCCAAACAATTAGCCGTGACATCACAATGCACAGTCTTTAATGGGAACAGCAGGTGCTCATCAGTTCACAAAGATCAGTAGAGTTGTCAGTTCCTTGTTGCACCGTCCAGTACTCGCTACTGTCTTTTATCAGCCGCAGATCCAAGGAGCGTTTGAACCTCTACAAATGACCACGGTGTAATTTTACAAGCTGCCGTCGTGAGTCGGCTTTGGTTTGGAGATTTTACAGATGGCGAGTTTGTGCTGGACGTCTGCGTTTCATTGTGACTCACAAGTCTCTCTGGCCAATCACAGCTTTAATGGTTTGCAAGTTATGTTTAGTACCTGCTAGGCTCATTTGGAACCAGTAAAAGTACCCAGTTCCAGGAACCAGGAACCAAATCTACCTAATGGAAAAGCATAAAATTGAGTCAAGTAGGTACCATGCAGTGGGAAAAAAACACCATTTGCATAGTGGCTATGTTTATTTGGATATTATTGATACATATTTCTGATCACAGCCAAAGTCTCAGCACTACTTACATGTGCCCAAAACCTTTCCTGCAGCGTCTCAAATGTCAGACTTCATCTCATCAATCCATTAAACCTTCCTCCACCTGTCCACAGTTTGAATCACTTACTGTCCTTTAACTTCCCCCATCTTTACGCGAGTGGATTATTTTATCTCATCTCTGCAGAAATCTCTAAATGCATGAATGACTTCCACTTGGCTGCGTTTGGCACGGGAAATGATATTAGGGATGGATCTTCTCTGACGTCTGCACAATCCGGCATCAGTAATTGGAATAAACTGCTTTAGAAACCGTATACGATTATATAATAAGATCACTAAGTAAATCTACTACATTTATCTCTTAGCCATTGTGACTTTGCTCATCGTGGGTTCAGTATGTTGTACATAGTGCTGGGTGATGAAAAAAAAATCTGTAATTTCTTTTTTTTGTGATTAATTTTTGCTCAAGAACAATAAGATAAGCTTTAGCAATAGAGTTTGAAGCGTTTCTTTTTCACACTTAGCACAGAATACAGAAGCAGCCAGACCATGAAGTGCACCTTCAGATGCATATACTCATGTTATTACGGTAAATATGTTAAACACATATGAGAGGGTAATATATAAGAATGTAAACAATGTTTAATTCAAGTGATTGTGTGTGAGTTAAACATCTTATACCCTCCTGTTCTCTCTGTGTTTGGGGCGTATTTTGTCTGCACATTCATTTACCGTAATAGCACGTTTATATGCGCCTGATAGTGACGTTTATATGCGCTCCGGGTGACTGTCTGTGAGGAGTGTGGTGTGTTCTCCCTGTGTCTGCGTGGGTTTCCTCTGGGTGACTGTCTGTGAGGAGTGTGGTGTGTTCTCTCTGTGTCTGCGTGAGTTTTCTCCAGGTGACTGTCTGTGAGGAGTGTGGTGTGTTCTCTCTGTGTTTGCGTGGGTTTTTTCCGTGTGACTGTCTGTGAGGAGTGTGGTGTGTTCTCCCTGTGTCTGCGTGAGTTTCCTCCAGGTGACTGTCTGTGAGGAGTGTGGTGTGTTCTCCCTGTGTCTGCGTGGGTTTCCTCCGGGTGACTGTCTGTGAGGAGTGTGGTGTGTTCTCCCTGTGTCTGCGTGAGTTTCCTCCGGGTGACTGTCTGTGAGGAGTGTGGTGTGTTCTCTCTGTGTCTGCGTGGGTTTTTTCCGTGTGACTGTCTGTGAGGTGTGTGGTGTGTTCTCCCTGTGTCTGCGTGAGTTTCCTCCAGGTGACTGTCTGTGAGGAGTGTGGTGTGTTCTCCCTGTGTCTGCGTGGGTTTCCTCCGGGTTCTCTGGTTTCCTCCTAAGGTCCAAAAACCTACGTTTGTAGGTGGATTGGCGACTCAAAATCTGTCCGTAGGTGTGAGTGAATGTGTGAGTGTGTGTCACCCTGTGAAGGACTGGCGCCCCCTCCAGGGTGTGTTCCTGCCTTGCGCCCAGTGATTCTGGGTTGGCTACGGACCAATCATGACCCTGAACTGGATAAGCTGTTACAGACAATGAATGAATGAATATTGTGATTAAATTTTTAATCATATCATCCAACTCTAATCGTAGGTCAGGATAAAAGTATAAATGGGAATTTTTGGGAAGTTGGGAATTTTTGTACAAGCCACAGATGGCATCAAATGTCAACAGATGACACAGAAGAAGTTTAAAAACTCAGAAATTCTTGTCGTTTACACAGAGTTTTCAGATCATGGGGGCAACATATCCCTTGCCCCCTACAAAGTGGAAGAAGTAACTGTCCAACATGCTATGAAAGCTTCGTGAAGCAGAAAAGCTGGAGGAAATCAGTGTGGAATAAAACAAGGCAGCATGTGGAGATAGGGAGCTGGGTGAAAATGAGGGTAAGGAATGGGAAGGAAGGAGGGAGCGAGGGAGAGAGAGAGGGAAACCGATGCTGTGATGAAAATGCCCTGGAAGTACAGGCACATCATTTCCTGGCTTTAATGACAGCTGAGCCCATCACCTGCCTTGGCTCTTACTGCGGGTGTGTGTGCGAAAGTGTGGGGGGACGCCTATTGATCTTCTCCTGGTGTGGGGCTGGAGATGCTGCCTGTGCTCTGCACTCCACCGCTGCACTTGTACCCTGCCCTTTTCCAGTCCACAGTTACAGAAAATCAATCCTGTTAGCATCTCTCTCTCTCTCTTTCCCTCTTCCACACTCTCTCTCTCCCTCCCTTCTGCACGAAAGGGTCCTAGGGGCCCCCGTTGCCGTGGCTCCACTTCCTCCGTCATGCTGTCTTTATTGAAGCCTTCAGAGCCCAAACCCTGATAGACTCGCTGTTTGGGCTGTTCGCACTCTTCCTCTTACGCTGTAATGAGGGCTCTCTGAGGAGTCTCACTCTTTTTTTTTTCTCTTTCTCTCTCTCTTTTCCTCCCTCCCACCTCCCTAGTCTCTTGCTCCAGAGAGAGAGAGAGGGAGAGAGAGAGAGATATGCAGCAAGTTTTTATTTTTAGCTGCTTCTCAGAGAGCTGAGGATGGAGCAAGGTGATGGAGCGCAACCGGAAAATGGTGAGGAAGAATTACAAAGCGTAAAAGCAATAGCTCCGCCAAAGAAAATCAAATGTGCTGTATTTGCTCCTCTCTGTCTGAACGTGGGCTATCAGCCGAGACGGGCTCAGGGTCCCAGCTCTGCTGTTATTACACAGCTCGCGTGATCTCCATATAAAAGCATGACGCAAAACAGGATGCTCTGGAACAGATGCTCATTGCCTCAGCCTCAGCACTGGACTGTGGAACAGTGTAACTTTGTGCTGATGGATATCCATCCAATGCTTTCATCCATCGTGCCCTGAAACTCAGAGGTGTGTGTCTGGGTCAGGTCTCCAGTCTCAGAGGAGCGTGTCTGAGTAGTGTCTCGTGTCTCAGAGGTTTGAGTCGAGTCTAGTCTCTCTGCTGGGGTTACTCTCTGATTTTAACCCTGATTTTTTGTATTTGGGCCAAGTCTGTGATCGTTGGCTCTAGTCTACATAGTACAGTGCAGTCTGCAGATGCACACGTCCCCAAATAACAGTAATACCTGTAAGAGAAACAACACAGTGGGCCACACAGTGGGCATTGTGGAGTACACTACTGCTAACACTAATGTTTCTGAACCATTTAAGGTGGAACGGATGTTCAATTGAGTGTTATTCTAATTATATCCAGCTCCTTCTCCAATGTGTTCCTCCGCTTATGGGCAAGTCCACCCTGTTCTTCCATTTTGGAGTTTCCCCTCACCCAGGGGTGTTCCGCAGAGTCCGAGGGTGCTGGATCTATGGTAGTACAGGCAGATCAGGGGGTCCATCACTGCCTTTGGAATGATATCTCTGTCTGGGACAGTCTCTCGCACTCAGTCTCTCTCTATTTATCTATTTATCTCTATCTCTCTTTTTTCACTTCTCTTTCTTTGTCTGTCTCTCGTTCTCTTTCTCTCTGCCTCTCTCTCTCTCTCTCTCTCTCTTTCCCCTTTCTTCTTACCCCTCATCTCTTTTCCCTCTCTCTCTCTCTCTCTCTCTCTTTCTCTCTCTCTCTCTCTCTCTCTCTCTTTCTCTCGCTCTCACAGTTTCTCTTTCCCTTTTCTACTTCTCCCTTACCCCTCTCTCTTTCTCTTTTGCTCATCTTCTTTTCCCCCTCTCCTCTCACCTCATCTCCTATCCTCCCTCTCGCTCTCTCTCTCTCTCTCTCTCTCTCTCTCTCTCTCTCTATGTCCTGCAGTGTTATTTCGGGCTGTTAGTGGAGTACAGTGCTCAGGGGGAGGGCTTTACTCCATCATCTCAGTGGACAGCTGTGCGAGCGGCTGGTAATTAAGGCGGCGCTGAGGGAAACTTTAGCCTAAACAAGTTGTTAATATCCAGCTCCAGTGATGGAGTGATTAATCAGGCGCTTTGAGTGTGACAGGAGGGGTCAGGAAGAGCGGTTGAGGGACAGAGAGCGAGGAAAATAGAGAGAGAGAGAGCGAGAGAAAGAGAGAGAGAGAGAGAGAGAGAGAGACAGAGAGAAAGAGAGAGAAACAGAGAGAGCGAGGGGGAGGAGGGATGGCCATCCATCAGTGACTCAGCTTTCTCCAAGCAAAAGAACAGCTTCCACCGTGACTCAGACTGTGTGTGCGTCTGTGTATGTTTGTGTTTGTGTGTGTGTGACTACCTTTCATTTAATTACCATTAAAAATATATTATTCATTTCTCAACACCAAGAAATAATGAAAATATATTCATTGTCTTGATTCCACTCATTCTTATTCTTTTGCATCTTGTTTCTTTTCTCAAAGCCGTGTCCTTGACAAATCCACATCTTTTCAGACCCATGTCTGATGTTTGTCACACCTGGTCTTGCAAGGTTTTAATTGTAATTTTAATACAGGAAATCACTTACATTCTAATTGGGTGGTCTCTAACTTTTGCACAGTGCTTTACGTTGCATGTGTTTTTGTGTGTGTCCTCTTTATAGTTTGTAGATAGAGCTCATATAATAACCGTGCTCTTACCCTGTTATCAGAGCTGGGGATCATAGTGTCCGTCATCCAGGAACCAAACCTGGACCCCGAGGCTCGGATGGTGATGGGGTTACTGACACCTGTCAGTTTCCCGCAACCTGGAATGAACGCAGAGGCACACACACACACACACATTATTAAAGCCAGCGAGTGGAAGATTAAGCAAGAAATGAAGCCTTTGCATCCAAAATCTGT
Source organism: Hoplias malabaricus (assembly GCF_029633855.1). Classification (NCBI taxonomy): domain Eukaryota; kingdom Metazoa; phylum Chordata; class Actinopteri; order Characiformes; family Erythrinidae; genus Hoplias; species Hoplias malabaricus. The sequence goes on along the minus strand of NC_089805.1, from coordinate 8,955,690 downwards.
GTGTGTTTGCTGATAGTGCAGGCTACTCCATGTCGGAGCGGGGATAATCTCCTTTTCTCCGCTCATTTCTAAGCCTTGTGGCATCTACAAAGAAACACACACAAGCAAATTCTGCCTTTTTGACGAGGTGTGCCACTGCGGCTTGGATTTTCAAAATGGTGAGGTGTGCCGCAGTGACCCGTAGTGGCGCCAGAGCCTCTTGTAGCCCTCACAGCTAGGGTGTGAAGATTCATTAAGTGTTATTAAACAGAATCAAAACATATCTTTCAAACAAAACCAGCTGATAAGAAGTACAACACTAGCGCTTGCTAATTAGCACAGCGACATTTGCATAATTCCAATTGTGGGGTGTGATTTGCATATTCGTTAATTTCAGGCTACCATCTTTCACTCCTAATTAAAGCACTGGTTCATTTTTGATTTCTTGATTTTGATCCTGTTTGGTCCCTTTAAGGGGGAGCAGTTCTGAAGCAGCGGGGGTCTGCAGAGCCAAAGGCAGCACTAAAGGTGCTATGTAAGTTTTCTGTCAGATCATCAGTTTGGACTCTCTCAGTGGGAGTCGCCAGTTTCCTCGTCTCGTATTACACGCACCGTTACTGCCTTATCAAGCATCTCCAAGGCCAATTAAACCCTCGCATAATTATCAAAGCAGTATGCACATTATCCCATTAGGACACCGTTTCTCATCACTCTTCCTTTACAGCATTTACCTGAACTGCTGGGTGATTAGGTTCAGGGAGTTGGACACTGCTTTACTTAAAGCTATACTTTGTAATTTTGGCAGAGAGCTTAGGGAGGTTTAGGGCGCCCTCTCTGGTGGAAATATGCAATTGTAGGATGCATCTGGAAGAACGTTTTGTAACGTTGGTTTTGCTGCGTTTCATTTTCCCAGTGGATTTATCTGATGATTGGAAGCATGCTCACAGAGAAGCAGTATTCAGTGAAAAATGTGATCAATATGTTATAGAATTAGATATATTTCTGAACAAAGATTTTGAAAAGTATCAAACTGAAAAAGTGAAATCAATAGCAAAGCCTTGGATCTTAGAACTTGGAAGGACATTGTGTTTTAGCATGGTCATGTATTCCCTCTCGCACTAATAAGGATACTCTGATTATTCTGCTGCAAAATAGTATTACTTCATTGTCATTGAGTTTTTCTCTAATAACAAATCACGTACTGGATTTCAGAGGGTTTCCATGCATTAAAGGTCACACCCACATTTTGGATCCAAATGCCTTCTAACCCACAAACAAGAGTGAAACAAGACCACCGAGTCAACTTGTTCTTGTCTACCTAATTCAGAAAACTGTTCTGAATTTTCCAAAATTGAGATTAAACTGAGCAAAAAAACACAACTAGCATGGAGAAATAGACCACTGAGAGAAAATGGAGAAAAAAGGGATGAAGAAGTAAAAGTGGTAAACTCCTCACTGCTGTGCACTCAGATCAGTGTGAACAGCGAGTGGCTCATTATCATTTAAAGGGGCAGGCAAATGTAAAACACACAAAATGGGATTTGTCGTATAAACAAATGGAATAAAGGTGGGAATCTATTGACTTTTTTTCTACAAACTGAATACAGTAAGAGGGAAAGGCAAAAAATTTAAATTAAAAATGGGTGCTACGCTTTCCTCCTACAGTCCAAAAACACACGTTGGTAGGTGGATTGGCGACTCAAAAGTGTCCATAGGTGTGAGTGTGTGAATGAATGTGTGTGTGTGTCTGTGTTGCCCTGTGAAGGACTGGTGCCCCCTCCAGGGTGTTTTCCTGCCTTGCGCCCAATGATTCCAGGTAGGCTCTGGACCCACCGCGACCCTGAACGGGATAAGGGGTTACAGATAATGAATGAATGAATAATAAATAATTTTAAAAAAGTTTAAAAAGCATACTGTATATAAAATCAGAAGTTTATAAAGATGACCAAAATAAGCCAAGACTCTTAAGGGCTATCACCCCAGAACTCTCTTCACTTGTGGTAAAAGGGAAGAATATGTCCCCTTTAAAGAATGGGCCTGAAGAGATAGATCCCAACCCAGTTATACACCATCCACGTCGATGAAGGATGCTGCAGTTGCTGGGAGACAGTGAATGTACAGTTAATCCCTCTCTGGTGATGTGTTTGGACACTCAGAGAACATGCAGTGCTCAAAGAGATGTGGCAACAAGCTTCAGGAAAATGTTTGCTGGTCTGTATTGGGAAAGACTAATGGGTTAAGTCCAACAGAGTGGAATCACTTTACAATCTTTTGGATTGTTCTTGAAATATAATTATATGGTTATTACAGATTACAATGACATGAGTCTGCAATTATACTCATGCTAAGCAGTTAACACGATTAATAAATTGGGATTTCATTCTTTGTTTATAAAAACAAAATCTTTAAACCTCTGTAAGTGTAAGTCATCATCTCTGCATTCTGCAATGTTCATTGATATAAGTATAAATCATCAATGTATTATGAATATAATGTAGCAATCAATTTAATGTGGCACAGGACTCATGGTATCTGTCAGGGTGGTGTGATGAGGAGATTCAGGGAGGCGGACACACTCGCTATAACACGGAAGGTTTAATAAAGGGGAATAACAAAACAAACGGACCTTAAGTTAAACACGAAAACACGGAATAACACTAAAATGGACTGGGGCAGGAAACAGGCAGGAAACAACGAACGAGGCACGAGAAACATGAAACCCAACACACAAAGAAACAAAACGAGCAAGAGAAACAACAGGATCCACAAAGAAACAAAAACTCAAACTCAAAATGACCGATCCCAGGAAGTGAGGGAAGAGGGCTTAAATACATGAACTAACTAGACACACCTGACACGGATAACGAGAGACAATGACAAAGAGGCGGAACGAAGGCGGAGCTAGGAATGAACATAAACAAAGCCATGTGCAGGGATAGGAAAACAACAAAGAGAGAGCCCAATAGAAAGGGGAAAACAAACCAGAAAGTGTCAAGATGTGACAGTATCAGTGTAATTGAGATTGCAGTGTGTTTAATGTGGCAGTGGATTTAAGGTACCATTCAATTTAAGATGGTAATGTATTTAATGTAATAGTGGATTTGAGGAGCAAGGGTTGTATGTCTACAATCCAGGGCTTCAGTGGATTTAATATTGACATGAATTTAAGGTAGCAAAGGATTAAAGGATGTAATTTGGCAATATATTAAACATATCTGTGGATATAATGCAGCAGTGGATTTAACGTGGAATAAAATCTGAATAAAATCATTAATAATCTGAATTTGGGCGGCACGGTGGCGCAGCAGGTAGTGTCGCAGTGACACAACTCCAGGGGCCTGGAGGTTGTGGGTTTGATTCCTGCTCCAGGTGACTGTCTGTGAGGAGTTGGTGTGTTCTCCCTGTGTCCGAATGGGTTTCCTTCGGGTGCTCCGGCTCCAAAAACACACGTTGGTAGGTGGATTGGCGACTCAAAAGTGTCTGTGAATGTGTGAGTGAATGTGTGTCTGTGTTGCCCTGTGAAGGACTGGCGCCCCCTCCAGGGTGTATTCCCGCCTTGCGCCCAATGATTCCAGGTAGGCTCTGGACCCAGCGCGACCCTGAACTGGATAAGGGTTACAGATAATGAATGAATGAATGAATGAATGATTGAATGAATAATCAGAATTTTTCTAAGAAATCAAAATTGTTTCAAATTTAAAAATGCTCTAATTTTCTCAGTTTTTGAGCCAATGTGGATTTAAGTTTTTGATTATATTACAGGCCTTTTTTCCAAGACTAATTAAACTTTGTTCACAAACATTTCCTTTCTGGTCAATAAGTACAACTAAATTTCCTTTTCCTCACCCAGCTTTTGCATGCAGGAGTGCAGCCGTGTCTCCAGGAGCAGGACTCTCTGACGAAGCTCCTCATAGTCGTATGCTCCCATCTCCTCCTGGATGGCCATGAGCACCAGAGACAGGTTCCTCACCTCCTCCCTGAGCCGCAGGATCATCCGCGCGTCCGTCTTGTACTGCTCCAGCACCGGCAGCAGGGGGAGCAGCTGAGTCACCTTGTCCTTCAGGTCCTGACCGGGAAAAAGAGAAAACAGAAGGCGGCCACATTAGCAGCCTGTTGCATTGTTAATGTGTACACTTGCACTTGCAGCCTTGCATCCTACACCCTACATTTAACTTGTGTCCGCAGGGCCCCCAGTGGCCATCCTGCTGGTGGGATGGAAATAAACCAACACAAATACTTTTTTCTCATGCTGATAGAGGAGTCCTGGTGCGTGCATTTTCACACTGTGCAGAGTGAAATAACCCAGAGCAGAATCAGAGCTCTCTTATGCTAGTTCTATGTGCTAGTGTGTGTTGTGCTGGTAAGAGTGGATCAGACACAGCAGTGCTGCTGGAGTTTTTAAACCCCTCAGTGTCACTGTTGGACCGAGAATAGTCAACCCACCAAAAATATCCAGCCGATAGAGTCCTGTGTCAACTGATGGATGACTAGAGGATGACCAACAAGATGAGCTACTGTCTCTGACTTTACATCTACAAGGTGTAAATATAACAGCATTATAATGTCGAACAGTCAGTAATTCCAGGCCTGGGTTTCTGGGTATTTGTTCTCACATCAAGGGTTTTTTAAGCCCTATTTTTCCACCCTGACATCATACTATTATGGCTCCATAGCACATCGATGAGGGTGAACTCAACATTACTTTGGCAAGTCATTACACCTTGACAGGTTTGATGTTTTGGCAATGTCCAGATTCGTTTCCACTGCCCTGCGGATGTGTGATGCTTTTCCAGCTTGGTGCTAGTCTACAGAGTGTGTGTCTTAGTGATGTTGCACCTCTCCGACCTTGTAGTGGGCAAAGCACACAACTCTTATCATCAGTCGGCAGCTTTTAAGCCTGAAGTGGTCCCTGAACCCCTCGCCTGCAGCGCTGTGGCAATGTCAAAACAGAATTCCCATCCTAAGTGCACGTGTCAGTAAACACAACATAGTTCTTTTAATTATAGCATCATTTTGTTGCTGAGTGTGACCTCCACACACACACACACACACACACACACAAACAACCTTCTTCATTTATGATTAATGGTTTTCAGTGAGAACTTTTTTGTTCCACTTAATCCCACTTTCCCATGCACCCTGCAGGAGTTCGGAGTCTTGGGTCCTCTGTGTTTTTTCTTCACGTTCTTTGAGAGTGTTTCACCTTGAGTCTTGGTTCCTATCTGTGGATCTTTTGTGTACTTTCGCACAGTATTTCCAGTTGAATCTTCAGTCTCTCAATAGCTCCCCATCCTGTTTTAGAAAGTGAAACTTTTGGAGTCTTGATTCCTCTTGCTTTTAAAACAGTTTGACCTCTGAGTCTTGGTTTCTATCAGTGCTCCTTCCTTGGGTTCTCATAATGTATTTCATCCTCCTGCTGTTAGGAAGTTTAACCTTGAGCCTTGGTTCTTCTTTTTGTTTTTAAAAAGTATATTTGCTTTAAATCTTGAGTCCTCTGCAGTGTGTCTTCTTCTTGTTTTTTAGAACGTATCTCTGGAGTCTTTGTCTCTCTCTGTCCTTCTTCATCCTTTTGGTAGAAAGTATTTTTTCTTAACAGTTCATCATCCTGCTTTTATGGAGTTTACCCTTTTGAGTCTTGGTTCCTCCGAATTTGTTCTTCTTGTTTGGAGAGAGTTTTGTTTTTTCTGAGTCTGAAAGTATTTCCTAATGGGTTTTGGTTCTGCTCAGTAGCTCTTCCTGCTGCTCTTAAGGAGTTTAGCCTTTTCAGATTCGGTTCCATTCAGCAGTTCTTGTTGTTCTTAGAGAATTTTCATCTTGAGTTTCCTTCTTGTTCTTAAAACACAGATCACGTTTGAGTCTTGGTTCTTCTCAGTGGTTCTTCCTCATGGTTTTGAGGAGTTTTGGATTTTAGGTCTTGGATCCACCTAACAGGTGTTTTGAGTTATGGTTCCTCTCTGTGGTTCTTCTTCTTGTTCTGAGAAAGCATTTGGTTCTTCTCAGGAGTTCATCCTTGTAATCTTCGAGATTTGCCAGTTTTGAGTTTTCCTTCTTGGTACTTTTCTGTTAGTCCTGTCCTTCCTGTGACTCCTAGACTCCTGTAAAGCTGCTTTGGGACAGTCCTCTATCATGTGTTATAAAACAGAACTGGAATAAGCTGCCTCCCGTCCTCAGCACAGATTTACTGGCTTTATTAGGAGACTGTTAGCTGTGTAGAATCTTAAAGCATGGGTCTGATATGTGACTCCGCGAGGGTCCTTGAGAACAGATGGTGCAATGGGTCGGATTAATAATTAAAAATGAATGCAGATGTAAAAATCAGTATGATCCCCACGCAAGTCTCTTTGGGAGTGGAGCACAGTGTGCCTTCAGCTTTATGACTGGGGGGGGCAGGGGTTCAGCGTCTGGGGTGATAAACACTCCATTGGCAGTGCAACAATTTCCATATTTTTTTTCTTTTTTTCTTTTTTTGATGAATGGGATCCAGCGTTGGTGCATCCACCCCCATGTGTCACAGACACCTCAGTGACTTGCTTTAAAGAAAAACAATATCATTTTACACTGCTTCATTGTTTTTGCTCTATTTCCACTTAATGTAGCCTGTATTGCTATATAAGGATGCTACAGCTGGCCAGATGCGGCTAAACTAAGCTAAAGCCTTCTACAAATAGCTGCATGTCTAATGGCTCCTCCCACTTTGTCTGATGACCCTCCCATATTTTTGTTATAGTTGACTGCAACTTTATGTGGTTGTGAGAAGTGAGTATTGAGTTTTACACAGTTGGGTGCAAACCCCAGGTTTTATGGGAGTGTGTGATAGAGACTCCTGTGTATTAAATCACTTCCTGCCCTCCATCTGCACTTAGTGATGTCATTAGCAAACTACTTGTTTAATTTCATTTCAAGCTTTTCCTTGGACATCTGGGTCCACAAAGGTTTTACCCTAATGCAGGTCATTTTCATGCTCATAAGGGGTGTCTACAAACATTTGGACATGCAGCGTATGATAGGCTGGTGAACTGTTAGTTAACAAACAAGCAAGCTTCCTAGTTTCCATCATGGACTCAATCAGCCCCAGTTCAATCAGCCTCCATTGGCTAATTGCTTCGTTCTTAAAGCCCCTCAACTCCAAATGTCACACGGACCGCCGCTTTGAATCGACCAGACATCGACTAAGAATTGTCCAGGACCTGGATCCAGGTCCGAAAGAGTTATCCAATCAGACGCTGGAATTGGCCGAGTGTGGACGGCTTCGGTCGGCCTCATGCTCTCTCATCAACGATTGCCGTTGGTTGATTGCAAAGCATTGGCTTTCCAGACTAGTCCCTTTCTCCCTGCTGAGTGTTCCACTTCACTCAGCCCTCCCTCTCCCCCTCCCCCTCTTTCCCCCCTTCCTCTGTGCTCTGAACCCAGTCGAGTGATCTCCAGAGCATGGCTCAGAGGCTTTTACTCGGGCTGAGGAGTGCACCTCCTGATCGGACCCTCGTTGATCAGCATGGGCTTCCTCAGCCGCACACTCCATCCCTCTCCTAACGTATCTGAAGGGGCTCATCTGAGCTCCGTCAGCTCTCAGATGCTGCGACTGAGGGGCAGGAACAGCTTTGCTTGATGGCAATTTCTGACGGGACGACTTTCCAGAGTCTTCTTCAACTTCATCTACTGCACTCCTACATCGCCACTATTCAGTCACGTTATAAGAGATATTGCGTGTGAAGGGAGTGTGTTAGGGGTGTGTGCTGTTGTGAGCTGTAGATGTAGAGCCCAAAGAAACTCCTGCTACTTCCTTGGGATCCTGTATTCAGCAGGTTTTATAAAGTATTTATTTATCGTATGTATTATAACATGTCTTAAAGGGATCATATAATCAGAAACTCACTGGTTCAATACATGTGGACATATATTTGGGGATCTAGAGCCTACCAACCCTCAAACTGTGAAACAAGTCTATCATACAAAATGGTATTTTCAGTGTAGTTTTTATTTTGATGTAAGCACATTAAGATTATGCCAACCTCCCCCTCTATGCAGCTCCAATAACAGTGCCGGACTCACAAGCAAAGGCAGGGTAAAACTGTATAAAGCAGACATCTACAAAGTGGATAACCCAGACAAGAACGGAGAAATGAGAGAAGAGAACACTCCAGTAAAAGTGTATTAAAGATGTATTGAATGCTGTATTAATCAAGTTAGGAGTAGATTATACTTCTACTGAAACTATACCCCTCACTCGATACCAGACTGGGATAAGAGGAGTAATAACACTAAAGCTTTAGAAAGGTATTGATAAAGTGATGTCCATAATGAAGGAACAGTTAATGAACAGCCAGGAACAGCCTCTTCTTCCTCCTTGTTAGGGTTTCATAAATCTGGTGATGGAGGGCCTCTCAGGCCAGTGGTGCTGTGTCATAAATCTCATTTTCCCCCGTTTGGTGCCGCGAAAATTCACTCTCGTTAATCTCCCGGCCTGCCACGGGCGACTTTGAGCCCACATTCATCAGCAGCTCAGGCTACAGCAAAGCCCCACCTCATGCCCCTCGACCCTCTCAAACCGGGGGATCTCACTGCTTTTCTCTCTGGGTTTCCATGGATTGTGAAAGGGACCATAATTCTGCTAACGTTTATTGATGGATGAACAGTGATTCTGGGAAATGAGCTCTCAATAATTCCCTTTGTGATGATTGAGAGAGAGAGAGAGAGAGAGAGAGAGAGAGAGAGAGGGAAAGATATAGAGATTAGAAAGAGAGAGAGAAAGAAAGAACAAGAGATGAAAGAAAATAGAGAGAGAGATGAAGACTGAGAAAAACAACGAGGTGAAGAATGAGAGATATGAAGAAAAAGGGAGAGAGAGAGAGAGAGAGAGAGAGAGAGAGAAAGGGAAAGATATAGAGATTAGAAAGAGAGAGAGAAAGAAAAAACAAGAGATTAAAGAAAATAGAGATAGAGATGAAGACTGAGAAAATGAGATGTGAAGAAGGGAGAGAATGAGAGAGGGAATGAGAGATATGAAGAAAGAGAGAAAGAGAGAGAGAGAGAGAGAGAGTGAGTGAGTGAGATTAATAACACATTTAACAACAGTGTAACAGCTGAAGATGCATACAGTAATAGAAGTTATTATAAATACAGCTTGTGTAACTTCAGTTGTGTATAATGTAAGAAGCCTAAGTTAAGGGTTACAATGTAATGACATGTAATAACAGGTTTAAAAACATACCCAAGCTGTACTACTGTAGTCAATCTGTAGGACTGAATTTATCACCAGTTGTAATATCAATGTCACAGTGTAAAAACACAGCTACTAAACAAAGATATTAACTAACCATCCACCATATTAATCCCTGTGACTCAGAATAAGACCCGCCTCTTTCCTCTTAACGCTCTTAGCCAAGGCGCTTGCTCTTACCACATCCTGCTGGGTCCCCGTTGTACAACAAAAGGCCTCTAATTCTTTGAACAGTTATTGATAGATGAACGCCGATTCCAGGAAATGTGCTCTGAATAATTCCCTTTGCGATGATGGAGCCAAAGACAGGGAGAGATGCTGAAAGGCGGTGGAGCCTCATAGACGGCAATGGAGGAACGGACCCCAGAGGCAGACAGGCTGTCCCAGCCTTTCCCCTCTCATTAGAGCAGGAGGATTGGGTCTGAATATTAAAGCACATCTATTTTTTTTTTTTTTCTCTCTGTGTGCTCTGGTGTCTCTGAGTGCTGGGGCTAATCTAGGCTCCTGGAGGATGGCTGAGATGAGCGGGTCAACAAACGCTGCGTGCTCTTAAGAAGATGAAAAGGCGTGCTAATCGCGAACCCTGGACCTTCTTAGTCTTTGAGAGATAAGCGGTGGTTGAGGGGGGAGTGCAGAACAGTTAATATCTGTGGCTTTTAGCAGGAAAAGGGGGATGCAAAGCAGAAAGGCTTTTAAGCACACAAACACAGCAGAGAAGTGTGCACTCATTAAGGGAACGGAACGGAATTCTCGCTGCTGGTCCTGAGTATTAATAATTTAAATGCATCTGAATTCCCTCTAAGGACCGCCACTACTAGGCTCGATTAAGCCCAGGGATCTGACATCTTTTGTGTCAGTGTTTATGTGGCAGTTCAGAGCTGTGAAAGCTATGCCCGGTGGCACATTCTGCATATGTTTGCACAGAGGAAATCTACTGCCTTCAAACTGCACCATTCCCGGTAGCAATTTATCCAAACAAAACGTGGATGCTTTGATTTTTGACCAATAATTGACTCCACACTAACTCTCAAATGTCACAAAGCTGTTGTTGTCGGTACTCTGATTATACAAGTTAAAAATAAGCACTTGCTGCATCTACCACCAATCTGAAATCTATTCTGAAGCTTGTACACTTGCTTTGATAAAGAAAAAAAGAAAAAAGAAAGAAAGCCTCAGGCATGTTTAACATGGAGATTAGAAACATTGTAGCACAGAGTGGTTCTGGACACTGAAGCTGGTATGGGTGATTTCACTGCTGACAATGTGCACTCAGTGTAACCTCTCTGTAAAGGAAGTAGGAAAAATAGGAATTCCATAATAGCTTGAATTTAACTCGTACAATTCTGATATCATCGCTGTCCAAAGAGTAAACGTATATCTTCAAAATAGTAACTTTAGAAGTGAAGGCAAAAAAATTGTTAATGGAAATCAGTGAAAAATAGATTTTACTCCAAGTGACTTTAGAGCATTTCTATTGGTCCGTTCATCATGAAATTTTAATGTTTAAACTAAAAATCCACAAAAGTCTAGACACATGGTTTTCCTGGGACTGTGAGGATATGTGATCATCATGATGATGAATGTGGAAAAGGTATAACAGCACTACCTTTCTGAATGCTTTAAATGCATTTATGCATTTCGTCCCTGTAACAGCCAAGAGTGGTGCACCACAAAACCAACCCCCTGGACCCCTTCTGAAACTCAGAAGCCGGAAAAGGACTTCTCGTGTGAAGGAGAAACTTTAACCTAAAAAAATGGGGCAGCCTTACCCTTAAGCAAGGGGGCACCTCACACCCTGCAGAACATGAACATACAATTTCAGGAGACAACCCACAAATATAGCTCTAGGTTAACAGGCATGCACTTTCATTTTTTTCCTCAGGATGTCTCTGGTGCTATGGGAATGCATAAACCAGAACCTGAACAAGATGAGAACAGTGCTATGTCTTGGAGATGTTCTGCTCGAACAAACTTAAGACAGGTAGAAAATAATTTCCCTGAATTGCTGACAGTATTAGTTAATAGGTAGTTATATTTTATGAAAAATAAATGTTAAAATTTATTTACCAAGCTTAGTACCTGAAAGCTCTTGGGGTTGAGGCTGCGAGGGTTCTCGGAGGCTGTCTTCAGTTTGCCATCCACTGTTTTCATCAGGTTCTCCGTGTCCCTGACGTACTGCAGGTCCCGAATTGTCCTCAGCTCCAGCACCTCCATCGACTGAGTGATATTCTGGACCTGTCAGTCACACACACACAGAGGTAGATAGACTGTCAGGAGGAGTGCGTTTAGAGACGGAGGGCACAGCAAGTTAAGCTTTCAATCTGCTCTGCTTCACCGGAGCGTCCTGACATGAGCGTATTCAGCTGACCTGCTGAGCCATTTCACTCACCCACCTCTGTCCTCAGCCTGCTGCGTGACCAGCCTGCTGTTTCTCACACATCACCTCATTCAGCTGCACTCTCTCTCTCTCTCTCACACACACACACACACACAAACATAGATCCACACTCACTCGAGAGCTTGAAAAATGTGTCCCAAACCTTATGGGACCAGACAGATCACCTTGGGGATTGGTCATGTAGGAACATCGATTCTCGTATGTGTGCTGACCAACATTCCACCTTGAAAGGCTTGGTTGGGGTTTAGTCCGTTTAGGATGGAACTCTGCTGGGCTAAACTCAAGTTCAGAAAATTCTGTCAGGGCAGGGTTGAGGTCAGCCAAGTCTGTCAAAGTATAGTCAAGTTCAGGCAACTCTCTCTGGGTACAGCTGAATTCAAAGAATCTGACAAGGTATAGTTGAGTTCAGGCAACTCTTTCTTGGTAAAACTGAGGTCAGAGAAATCTCGGGGAGGTTGAGTTCAGAGAAGGCTGTCAGGGTTGAGTCAAGGTCAGACAAATCTGTCAAGTATGGCAGAGGTCTGAAAATTCTGTCAGGGTACAGTGATGTTCAAAAAAGTCTGTCAGGGTACAGTTTAGGTCAGACAAATCTGTCAAGGTACAGTCGAGTTCAGGCAACTCTCTCTGGGTACAGCTGAATTCAAAGAATCTGTCACAGTACATTCGAGGTAAGAGAACTCAGAGAAGTCTGTCAGGGTACAATCGTGGTCAGAAAACTTTCTGAGGGTACAGTTAAGGTCAGAAAAGTCTGTTAGGTTACAGCTGAGGTCAAACAAATCTGACAGGAACAGTGAAGGTCAGTAAATTAGGTCAGGGTAGAGTCAAGGCCAAACAAATCTAACAGGTACAGTGAAGGTCAGTAAATTATGTCAGGTTAGAGTCAAGGTCAAAAAAATCTAACAGATACAGTGAAGGTCAGTAAATTATGTCAGGTTAGAGTCAAGGTCGAACAAAACTCTTAGGGTACAGTCAAGGTAGTTTTTGAACGGTACAAAGGTCAGAAAAATCTGTCAAGTATGGCAGAAGTCAAAAACTTCTGTCAAGCTATAGTTTAGTTCAGAAATGTCTGTCAAGGTACAGTCGAGTTCAGGCAACTCTCTCTGGGTACAGCGGAATTCAAAGAATCTGTCACAGTACAGTCAAGTTCAGTCAACTCTTCCTTGGTACAGTCGAGGTAAGAGAACTTGAGTGAGGTCGAGTCTAAGGTCGGAGAAGTCTGTCAGGGTGCAATTGAGGTCAGAAAACTTTCTGAGGGTTCAGTTCAGGTCAGATAAGTATGTCAGGTTACAGCTAAGGTCAAACAAATCTGACAGGTACGATGAATGTCAGTCAGTTCTGTCAGGTTAGAGTCAAGGTCAAATCTAACAGTCAAGGTCAGACAATTCTGCAGGTCTGGCCCTGGCCAGTATTTGGATGGAAGACCTCCTAGGAAAGTTAAGGTGTCAATTGAAGTTGGTATTTGTGGGACAGCAAGGTTTCTTGTATTTGTGCAGTGACAGGGAATAAACAGCACCTCAGGTTAGAGTTATACTTTTTTTGTGTACTGTATTCAGTTTTGTAGGTTTGGTTTTGTGTTCAGAGTTCCATGCTATGTTTCAAGACTTGGGTGGGCTCACATGCGGTCCATTACAGCTTAAGGAACAGAATTTGAAACTTGAGCATACACACTCCTCTTGTTCTACAAGGCCAGACAACCCACATCGCATGTTGTTACTGCACACATTTCCATCCTCGTGGGCTGATGAGCATTAAGGTGAATCTTGTAATGAGCTGATTTGCATAGCTGCCAGAGCTGGTGCCAACAGTCAATGCAGGGGACTGTGGGACTCTAGGCTGAGGTGATCTTGAAAGGTTGGGGGGGAGGGTTTGCAAAGATCAACCTGTCCTCTGTGTTCATCGACTGCAGCACCTCCCCTGGGCCTGAGTCAGTGGTAAACTCAGGAGGATCAAGGATACACACACACACACACACACTATAGAGGGCTATTTTTAAAGGAGCCAGGCCAAGAAAAGCTGTTATATTCTGAACGCATCCTCCACATCTCGCAGTAAGAGGGGGAGGGGGCTGACCTCAGGTGTCCTCATTAGTCTGTGTTTTATTAGACAGGAGTGCTAGAGCCTCACAGCTGCTGCCAAAGCCACACACACACACACCTCCTAACACAGCCCTTATCTTCATTCTGTGCGGGTGTGTATGGGTGGCTGGCTCAGTGGGTGTACTAGGTTTTAGAGGCAGACACAAAGCAACAGAGTGCAGAAGGTGAATAGCTATCAGTCGGAGAGAGACATAGACTAAGGTTCTGGAGTCTCATTGATTTGCTGAGGCTTCACTCATTCAGCATCTCAATTTACGTGCGCCGGGGGGCACCATTCCCACTTTCCATAGGGATAGACATTTGAATCCTGATGCAGAGCCTATACAGAGCACAGTTTTTAGACCAGAACTGATGCATTTTTTTTTTATTCTTTTGATTGCTCAGGTGGAAAACTTGGTTCAAAGTGATCTTGTAGTTAAAGATGGGAAATGAGTCAAACCTTAGTCTTCCAACCCAGCTGTGGAGTAACTAGAAGCATTTCCGTATCGAACAAGGTGTGAATATGTGGATTGCCGAATCAAAAGTGTCCACAGGTGTGAATGTGTGAGTGTGTGTCACCCTGTGAAATACTGGTGCCCCCAGTATTTATTTATTTATAAATTAATTTAATTATTTATTTAATATATTTTTTCTCACACCTAAACATAACCCTAACCCTAACCCTACAGTGACCTTGAACTAAACCTAATCCCAGAGTGACATTGAACTAAACATACCCCTAACTCTGCAGTGACCTTGAACTAACCCCGTTTTATCCTAGAGAAACTACCATAGCCTGCACTACCCTAACCCATAACTAACCTTGCCCTAACCCTGAATCAACCCTGCACTAACCCTCAAGCTGCTGTTGTGTTAGGATATTGTCTAAGCTCCTTCAGCACATGCTCAGTTAAAACCTCTGAAACATTCCGAGAGGAAACAGGACTTATTTTACATTCCATTACAAACTACATGTATTTCACTAGAACACTTGAAACAAATGAAATCCACACATTTCAATAAAGAAAGGACATCTATCCTCTCTTTCCCGAGACCCTCTCTTTCTCTCCGTCTCTCCCACACCCTGTTTCTTTCTCTGTAGCTGATGTGATAGAGCTCTGAAGCTTTCAGATGCAATAATGAAGGCGTATCTGTCTCAGTCGTGGCTGTGTGGTGAGAAAGATGGAAACCGCAGTCCATCCTGCCCAAAGAAAGAGAGGAAGGGAGCGGGAGATGGAGAGATAGTGAAAGAAGATTAATGTTGTAAGAAAGTACACCCATCATCTTTATGTTTGTGTATTTGGGGATTGTGATAAACCTGTCATCACAGAATGTAAATCAAATGTAAAAGGAATTCAAAATTGTTCATTAATTTTGTTAAAATATACATTTCTTAGCCATCAGCCTGAGGGTCCATTCACGCCAGTGCGCTGCTTTTAGCAGCATCGATTGAACTGCAGTTCAGCATCGTCAACATCCAGCCGTTCACCCGTTCTATAGCTCTGCCATTCTTCTGTCCTTTCTTTTATACTTCATTTTTTTACTCTCTCTATTCATCCTTCACTCTCACTTGTGTTTCTTTCTTATATGTCACATGCCAGCAAGGGTTCTTTAGGAGAACAACACAAAACAAGCTTAGGTTCTACACCTTTCAGCTTTAAAAATGCTGTGTACATTCACTGTTATTCAGTCATAAGAAGCCTTTCCACTTTAAGAAACGCTGCCACTGTGGTTGTAAGACAACAGAGCAAAAATGGCTAAAATGAAAGCTCCATTGACTTATGGGCCCTTGTGTGTGAACAGTATGTGGCTCATTAATACTTAAAGGAACACGCTTTGCTATCATTCTTACAATCATTGACTGGTGTCTCCAAGGAAACAGATATGGTTTCAACTGTAGTGCCTTTATTCTTAAGAATGATCCATAAATAGTGCATTGTGTTACTTATTCATTTTCTTTAACTCAAACAGATGCAAGGGCTGAATGTGTTGAGCGTGGAGAATTGTGCTCCATTTCCTGATGTGCAGATTATTTTTGGAAACTGCCCTCTGTGTTTCTCCACTTAGTCTTAGTCTAATAGGTTCAGTAGGAGAAAAGACGACAAGGCTAAGGCTGAATGAGTCCAATTTGGATGTATTTAGGACACAGCCTCTTTTAGATGCACGTCTGCCTCCTGTTCCCTAACAAAGTTTTTCTAAATGAGAACAAGGATAACGAATGATTTAGCAATTTGGTTTAAAGACTGTGGCTTCAGTGTGTTTTAATAGGGCCGTCAACTAAATGGTGAACGTTATGTCAATGATCTGTATGTATATGTTAAGATCTGTATTAAACAAATTATTATGGAGCTTCAAGATAATAATATATGGCTGGTCAGGACTCGGTGGGGAGTTCAGAGCTGTAGCCAAAGCAGCATAAACCACCAGCTGTAATGCGGGATTTCTGGTCTGTTTGTGCTACCACAGATCCAGCCCCTGGACCCTGAGGAACTCAGACACTTGAATGGAAATCCAGCAGCAAGGGAAACTCTAATCTGGAGGAACAGGATGGCCTTGCCCTTAAGCGTGTGAATGCCTCACTCCCAGAGGAACCTGAAGGCACACTCCGTAAAGACACCTATGAATTTATGAAGCAGTGAACCAAATCTGATCTATCGGTAGAGCATCAGTTCAGCAGGCCGGTCAGATTCGGTTCACATACCACCGCAGACGAGTTGATGGTAATCTCTCGAGATTGCTCCTTTGTGTCCCACCGGGTGTGTGGTGTCCTCTCGCTTGGGAGGCCAAGGCTGCCCAGTCATTCCAGGTTGGAGTTTCCCTCACCAGCTGAGTCTAGAAACGTAGTTCCAGAATTCCTTGGGGTCTGGGGACCTGGATTTGTGATATAGGGTCATCTACATCTATATCTGTAACTCTTAGTAGTCTGGAGCTATTTGGTATCAATGTATAAATCACAGCAGTTACATAGTAAATTACACTGTGTGTCAGTAATCTGTATGAGTGTATGTTAGAGTGCATTGTGTGTTTCTCTGTGTGTGTGTGTGTGTGTGTGTGTGTGTGTGTGTGTGTCTGCAGTAAGTGGAGCATATTGACTTTGTGTATGTGTGTGTGTGTGTGTGAGTGTGTGTGTTTGTGTGTGTGTGTGTGATAGAGAGAGAGAGAGAGAGAGAGAGAGAGAGAGTGACTGAGTGATTCTTGGCTGTGTACTCTGGAGCTGTCACCTTCTCTGTGAGCTGGCGGAGCTGTCTGCTGCGAGGGTCTCGGTTACACATGTTCTGGGCTGGAGCCACCACCGTACAGATACACTTCCCATCTGCATCCTGAGCTGAGCTGTAGATCTGCCAGCCCTCCTCCGGGCTCGGGTACAGGGCCTGTGGAGAGAGGGAGAGATAGAGGGATAGAGAGAGAGAGAGAGAGAGAGAGAGAGAGAGAGAGAGAGAGAGAGAGAGAAAACTTCAGTTTTTGTTCAGATCTGATCGTCTTGCATTGATTTCCTTTGCTGTGATCTCTGTCTGTCATTAGTGTAAACACATTTCTGCCCTGAAGTGTCTGCACTTTTCTGACACACACCAGATGATGATGACGATGTATATTCATATAGAAAGTGATGTTAATAAGAAGCAAATCAAAATACTCAAACAAACAAACAAAAGCAAGGACACTGACATTGATGCAAATGCACCACCTTATGGAGCAGTCCCTACTTGTGAGTGAGTGAGTGAGTGAGTACATGAGCATGTGAGTGAGTGAGCAAGTAAGTGGGTGAGTGAATCCATGAGCTAATGAGTAAATGAGCATGTGAGTGAGTGAGTGTGTGAGTAAATGAGTGAGTGAGTGAGTGAGTGAGTAAATGAGCATGCAAGTGAGTGAGTGAGTGAGCGAGTGAGTGTGTGAGTAAATGAGTGAGTGAGTGAGTGAGTGAGTAAATGAGCATGCGGGTGAGTGAGTCAGTGAATGAGTGAGTAAATGAGCATGTGAGTGAGTGAGCAAGTAAGTGAGTGAGTGAGTGGTTGAGCATGTGAGTGAGTGAGTGAGTGACTGAGTGAGTGAGCAAGTAAGTGGACGAGTGAGTGAGTTACCTCCCAGTTCCATGAGGTACTTCACATCTAAATAGATGGTACCTCACTGAACTCTCTTGTAAATGAGGGCTTTATGCACGCAAGCCTTTCAAAAATCTCTCTCCTTGTGTAGATTTGTATGGACTGTTCTTTCTGAGCTGAAGGCTGTCCCCACATTGCATGGGCTCAGACCATGAGAGTAATCAGACCAAGTGGACATAAAGCATAACCATGATCACAAGGCATGGAGTCAAAGCCAAGGAAACAATAAACAGTAGTTAATGCTTTGAATCGGAGTGCAACACAGACCAAATTGAATATTAATGGCACTTTTCCACTGGAGGGTACCTACTCTACTCGACTCTACTTGGCTCTACTGGCTTGGTTGGTTTTCCTCAACAAATCCCCACAACACCCAAATGTAGCTGGTGACGCTGAGAAACCCTGTCTCTAACAGGAACTGTGGACTTTGGAAACCACAACAGTGGTGGTGGTAACTGTAAGTATTGCTAGATTATTTTGTCAGCCACATATTCATGGAGCATTTGAACTTCTTCAAAAGACTGCACTGCAATTATACATGCTGCGGCTGTGAGTTGGATAAAAACACATGTGATCTCTACTGTAGTTTGAAGATTTTACAATCGCCTAGTTTGTGCAGGATGTTTGCATTCCATTCTGATTAACAAGTCCCTCTGGCCAGTCAGAGCTCTGCAAGTTTTACACATCAAGTTTAGTCCCTACTCGGCTCACTTGGAACCACGAACGAGCAAGTACTGAAATAGTGGTTGGCTCCAGGTCCCAGGAACCAAATTTACCTAATGGAAAAGCAAAAAAAATTGAGTAGAGTCGAGCAGAGTCATGCAGTGGAAAAGCACCATAAACTAATAAGCGTTCTAACAATTAAAATGTGTTTAAACCTAGGTTTGAAAGAGTCTGGTGGTGTGGAAGTGAACCAGCCTAGATGTGGTCGCCAAGTGTGATCTGCCAAAACTGCAGGCAAATAAAGTTACTGAATGACTTTATCTATGAAAACTAGTCTAAAAATAGTACCTAGAAACAACAGCTGAGAAAGTCTAAATAAGTGGAATAGGTCAACTGCAATCTTGCCCTATTGTAACAATAAAGCATTACTAAATAAATCATATTCTATTCAATAACTATCCAACATGTAAAAATCCACATGTTCTGTGTTGATAGTAGAGCGGTCTTGAAGTATCTAAAAGGCGCTTAACAAATGTAACTATCAATAAATGACCTTGTATTTTGGGATTAGACTCAGACACTGTGTCTTACTCATAACTCATGAAAATATAGAGATGATGAAAATATAGAGTATCATCATCAGCCACTTCTATTTTGTCGGTATCAAAAAACTTACAATTCCAGACATCACTGCATTCCCTCCAATTTTGCAGATCTATTTAACATCCTAATGGCTGTATTGGACTCGGGCCACTGGGAGACCACAAAAGAAAGTGCTTCAAATATTTCAAATCTGCCTTGATAAAATTAGACGTGTGTTTAGGCAAAAAAAATCGGATCCGTGCCAGTCCTCGTCGCTAATAGCAACAAAGTCAGGATAAGATCTGCTGTCAGAAGCCATAGGCTCTAATGGACCTGGGCCTGGGGCCTGACAGCAAAATGGAGATGTTTGGAATCAATGGAGCTGCTGTTTGCACTCGCGGGAGCGGTCAGGATGGATGCCCCTCATATTAATCCTATTAGAAACAGCACGGACACAGGGGGCTATGCAGGGAAATGCAGCCATGCTCAGCTTAATGTATACACACACATGACAGAGAAAGACAGGGGAAATAAAAGTGAGATTGAAAGAAGCCATTTGAGAAATGACATCGGAGATGGATTGCATACACGGAAGACGTAAAAAAAAAAACACATTTTGCTCGTCCCCGTTTTCCTCTCAGCCCCTGTTTCTTTCTCTCCTCCGCTCTCACCCCCACATCAGATTAAAATGTCTTTGGGGACAGAAGGACTATGTGATAGGAGTGTAAAGCAGCCACCACCCTGTGTGCTAGCAAAGCTTTCTGTCACTTCCTGTCACTGCTGCCAATCCCTCTGTACCTCCTCCTTTCTGCATCCTCCCTCCTTCTATATCTCTTCCACCCTTGGGGTATTGAAATCTGGCCACTGCTTCTCCCGCCTTATAAAATGCAGAGTGTGCTTTATACAAGTGCATTGCATGTCCAAAGGTTGCACTATGTGTAAGCAAATAATTTAAGGTGAACTCAATGCTGACAACTGTTTGTATGATTTCCAGAGAAGCATTACGCAGAATGGAACACTGGAGCAGATCAGCATGACCAATACCAAGCACCAGCTAGCCGGGTCGCTGGTCTGTGAAGCACTGGAATTACAATTCCTGCAGTGGTGGAGCTTCATCCAATACCTTTGGTGAGTCAAGTGTGTCATTACTGATTCAGAACATATCATCCAGCACCAGTACTTGACCTCACTGATGATTTCACTTGCTAAATGCAGTCAAATCCTATGCCAAAATTGCTTAGCAGTTCACACCTGGCATTAAAAAACATCTCCTGTGACCACTTTTGATCATATTTTTCACATCATGTGTCCTAGAAGTATAATAATCACATCACCAAAAATGGTCTAAAATGAACTATTTTCAATTATATACAGGTTGAAATTAAATCTATTTCAGATTATTGTGAGAGAAACAATTTGGAGAGGCATATTTCAATGTGTGAGTCAGAGCGCAAGCTTTATCATTTGACTTTATCATTCAATCAGAAACCCCTGGCTGGGGCAGTGAGGTGGTTGTTAGGGGTGCTGTTTGTTTCTGTCTGAGATTCATTGACACATTTTGTTCACATTACAAGAAAAAGGTAGTCATATGTATCGATGACCACCTCTGAATGTGGTTTGGGTAACTATTTCGTTCACATCTGTATATGGTACTAGAAAATTATGATCAGACCACTCAGGACACACGTTATCCTTCCTCCTGTGTTAGCTTTCTGTTACCATCTCTTATGTTAATGGGTCGGTTTTGACCCATGTCTTAAATCAGCTATAAGACACCCTAAAAACTATTAATTATCAACCAATTTGTTTCTTACCTCTTGTTTACATTGTTATTCTTCCTTATCCATGAAAGGACTGGTTTTAATTGTTCATTGTTGCAGACTGTAAACTGGAGATGTACACTCTACAAAACACAAACTCTAAACTGACTGGGCCTTACATGTCTGGACATGTCTGTCTTTCCTTGTTTTGTGAAACAGACAAAGATAGAAGCCCCTAACTGAAGCTCGAGTGGTTGTAGGAGGAGCCAGCTGTAGGCTGTTGGGGTACAGTGTGTTTATGAGTCCAGATTTGGCAGTTGTTGTTGTTTTCTGATTTAAAATTATACCTGGGTCGAAATTGACCCTAACAACAGAAAAGCCATAATTTTAATAAGAGCATTTTATAATTTATTTAAAAAAATGTATTATTTTGTTGAAATAGAAGTTCCTGACAAAGTCAAAAAGTCTTGATGCAACAAACTAATTTATGGAATATATGTGTGCATTTAAAACCTAAACACGGGTCGGTCAAGACCCTAACACAAGAGGAAGGTTACTACCAGGTGTGAACTGTGCCATTTATGTAAAAAATGATACTCGAACATTGAGGGTGATATCTCAGCTACAGCAAATTATTGATCAATTATTTAATAATGGATTGTTCCAACTGTTAAATCTGATTAAGCTTATTACATTACCTTAGAAATCTGTAGGAGCAAGCAATGAATGGTAGTTATACTTTTACAGCACTTTTCTAGATCACCAAAGCACTTTAAATTCTGTATGGAGTGGCCGCAAGCATGAATGACACGAATGACCACATCCGTTGTTATGATGAGCCTGTAGCCAATCTGCTGCAGTCCAATCACCATACATCAGATGTTAAGTAGAAAAGAGATGAGAGTGAATGCCGGAGCTGAAGTATTTTGAAGCTAGAGAGGTTAAGGAGGCCAGAAGTGACCACAGTTAGAGATTAAGCAGGAAATGACCAGAGATCTTTTATGACCTCAAAGAGTCAGGACCTTGGTTTTATGTCTCATCCAAAAGACATAACCATTTATTTTGTACAGTGTCCCTATCACTGCACAAACCATTGGGAGAGCGCCCCCTGTTGGCACCACCAACAAGCCTTCCTTTTAGGCCCAGGCCTGCTGAGCCTTAGTGTATTTACATGCTCTGGTGTTAGGTGCACACAGAATTAAAAGTATTAAAGTTTTTAGAGGTTGCTTGGTGAAAAGTCACTTGGTGTATCCTTGTAAGGTCTGCATTTTATCAAAGCAATTACACTTCGCTTTGCTCTCTGCCTCACAACACCCCTAAAGCATAACAAAAAAACATCATAACTCATAACCTTTAGTGGCTTATCGCTTTAATAACTTCGTTCCCTCTCTCCTACTTCTACTTTTTACTGTTTACCATCTCTTCATCTCGATCCCTCTGTCCTCTGCCTTCTTCTCCTCCTCCTACACCCCTCCCCTGTGGCCCTACCCTACTCTCCGTTTTTAATTTGGATGGCTCTGCCTTCTATTTTCAGCATCAAGTTCTCCTTGCTTTCCCAAAAACTGAAGCATCACCTAAAACGGCATTAAAGATTAGTGATCTAAAAATACAGCAACAAAACCTGGTCCATGACCTAGTACATTGCCACACACACACACACACTTACACACACACACCATTCTGTTCTTCTGAAGGTGTGTCTGTGTGTGTATGTATGTGGTGGCCTGAGGCTATGGAAACACTGTCTGGACTCTCTCCCTCCAACATTATTAATTTTGAGATTGTGTATTTGCAGACCGGGTCCTGACGAGGTTGAGGCAGTTCCACCATCATTAGCCTCGATCCTCATTCAGCACAAACCTCCCCTTGTGCTGTAGATGCCAACTTTTATAAGAATAGCTTGGACAGATATGAATGCTTGCCCTTTGCGTGAGTGTGTGAGTTCTGGACAATAATGGAAAAGACAGGGGAAGCATTTTGCATGTGGTTTCCTCTATACGATTTTCACAAGGGGCACAACCTCATCCTCAACCTCAACCTCAATGTAAAGAGAAAAATGTTGTTCATTATTAACTAGCGTCTTTAAAAGCTTAAAATCTATCCTATCTACCATTACATTTTGAATATCTGCAGGGGTCTTCCATAAGTTTATATTGTACACAATTTTTTATCATTATTTTACCTCTTTTTATCAGAGAGGCTTTTGCATTAGATATTGGAACATTGCTGTGAGGAGTTGATATTACACATTGGCAAATTTAGCTGTGAACCAAACATATCCAACAACTAATCCCAAATATATTGGATAGTGTTCTATCACTTCAAAGTACACAGTTCCCCTGCTCCACAATAATTGCCCTGCACTTTTTATACATTTCTAGCTTATGCTAGGCATTAAAGGGTGTGATCTGAAGCTCTGGAGCAAACCATTTCATTGTATGCTTCTTTTGAAGATCATACAAACTGTGCTGGGACAGCTCACCATTAATCTCACCTTAAATCAGCTGAATTCATTCAAAGGTTGTCTATTAATATTTGGACAGCAGGTAAAAATGGCCGTAATCTGATTTCTTTTGTTCTGCTGTTCACACTAGCTTTAAAATGCAACCTAGATCTGATATCAGTGTGAATGGTTCATGCTGCATCAGGCTGAATGATGTCTATGTGAAAATCAGAACGCAAATTAAAGACGTAAAAGAATATTAAATATAAGCTGATTCAAAAAGTCAGTAATTACATACATCGGCAAGGCGTATGAATGTTTTTTTCACTTTAATTGCAAATTAGCCATGTCTCTTGCTAACACAAGTTTTCCAAAGAGTATGAGATGAGCGCTGACAAAATGAGTTTAATATTGCCTTGATCTGCAGTGGAGCAAATTAATAGCAATATACACGATGTAAAATTGAATAATAATTAAAGAACTACTAAGATATAAGTTTGAAATTGCTTTGACAAGTCCATTCATTCATTGTCTGTAAACTCTGTTCCAGTTCAGGGTCAAGTTGGGTCCAGAGTTCCAACGGAATCTCTGGGTGCCAGGAACACAATGTGGAGGAGGCACTAGTCCATTCGCAGGGTGTCACACACTCACACATTCACTCACACCTAGAGACGAGTAGTCGATCCACCTACCAATATGTGTTTTTGGGCTGTGGGAGGAAACCCATGCCGACAACACACCAAATTCCTCACAGACAGTGACCTGGAACGGGTCTCGAACCCACAATCCCAGGACACTGGAGCTGTGTGACAGCAACATCTGTTGCACCACAGTTCTTTTCCTAAACACCTCAAATTAAAACACAGAATCTGTGACAGAAATGAAGAAACAGATTGAGTTTGATCTGCTTTTACCTGCTGTGTGTAATTACATTTAGATCAGAATGAAGAAGAATAGTAGACGTTGATAAACGCATGGAGCGTTGTTGAAGCCAAATGGCATTCTGTCATATTTGAAGTGCCAAGGGCATCTGTATCAAATTCACTGGTCCATGACAAACATAAAACTAGAATGAAGCACAGTGTCTCCTTTGTCACAGAGCAGCAGACAACAAAACATAATAGAGTTACTGCACTTATGGCACAATCCAATCTGTACACATCTCCAGTCTCGCGTAATAGACAATACACAAGCCAAACAAGGTCAGGGAGGAGAAGAATCAGATAAGACCAAGTGCAATGCAGCACACACTCCATCTGGGAGAGTGTATTATAAGCGTCCCTTGTTTATATGGGCTGACTGAGGCAGGTTGGTCAACAAGTGGCCAGAGAATTGAATACAGATTATGCGAAGTGAATAAGACCCCTGGCCAATGAGTGGCCATCTCAAACCAGAGCCAAGTCCTCTGACAATCGATCCACCATCATCCCAACGGTACCCATTCAATCATCAAGGTCAATCCTCTCACCGCAGAAACAAAGTTAAGTGCGGCCAAACATTAGTGGACACCTGCTGACCCAACAGTTTGTTTTTTTCTTTCTGAAATCAAGGGGATCTTTAGGCAATTTGTCCATCCTTTACTGAATCCTAAGAGCTTTAGATTTTAGAGTAGGAATTAGATTCTAAGTGGAAAGCTTTCTGTGAGAACTTCACCTCCAAGCATCAATACCATTTCCTTCACAGACGTAGCAACTTGACGTCTATCGTTGTCATTAAGGAATTTCATGGGACACAATCCTTTGCCGTAAATAGGCATTTTCCAGATTTCTTGGTCCATTTGCAGCAATTGTTGTTTGTAGCGATCAGCATTAACAGTTTCACCTGGTTCCAGAAGTTCCTAATCCAGCACAGCCTTCATCTCCCATTCATATCCTCAGGTCCTACATGATAATTCCACTTATTAGTACCAATCACAAGAATTTCTCTGTTGTTTGTTACAGATTCAAACAGTTCACAACACGGTCACCTTCATGGTCAATTCATGCAGCACTCATTTTTCTTCCTTTTGAATCTTGAACCCATCATGAGTAAAGGATTGGAAACAGTTTGTTGAGTTACTCCAAGTTGTTCAGCAAGACCTTTTACCTTTGAATGAATGAATCTCTATCAATGTCCACAATTCAACCTTTTAAATCTTTTTAGGGGCGCAGCTCAGTTCACCAAAGCCAACTTCAAAATCATCATCTTTAAATTATATGAACCAAGACTCACACAAACTTTTTTTTGTGAAAAAAAAGGACAGAACAAATCGATGCACATTCTTTTGCAGTGCTTTTTTCTAGATGGAACTCATAAGAGTGCAGGTATATGTATTATTATTAAACAAATTTCCCAGTTCCCCTCCCACAAACTTTATGAAACAAATAAATAATGCATTTAATGATAAAAACAATATATTTTATGGATTAATTAGTACGGTGGTGCTCAAACTCTGCCTCCAGATCAGATCTCCCGTTCTCTGTAAAGTAAAACTGTCTGAAATCCAGACATGGAACACACCCCTATCTGTCTCAGTTAGCCATGCTCAGGTGGCTGTCATGGGAAGTTTGTAGGCTGGTGTGTGACAACACCGTACATAAGCCCATTCTCCTCTGAATGATCTGTCTGGACAAGCAAGTCATCGGCTGGCTGAGACTGATGCTGTTTTCCTGGTAAGATACGACCCCGTTCTCCAGGACTGTGTCTCAAAACATGTGCACTTCTCTAGTGTACTAGCTATATTTACTAGGAACAATGTGTTCAGGATATCGATGAAATGTAGGGTACTGTTAATATCTGGATAATGTATGAGGACACAACACTTCAGAAGGCAGATGCATCAAAAACAAGTGCATTCAAGTGAACTCTGAACTCCCTTAAGCAGGGAAGATGGCGGTTGGACATGCTTACTTTAAAACATGGAATCCATACTGCTGTTAAAACATCATTAGGTTACTCTACACCCTTGGAGGAGAACACTAACTACCAATGAATTCGATCAGTTAACAGACATGTGTCACCATTATAGCTGAGTGACGGGGCAGATGGACAGCTTTCCTACCTTCCCTCAGAAAGCCAGGAAAATTATGCTCTCCAAGACTTTCACTGGAGAGGCCATGGATGCAACGGAAATTATTAATCGCATATGTTTCAAGCATCAAAATGCCCAAACATCCACTTTTCTGGCAGAGGCTTTCAAATCTGGACCTTTGATCCAGGTTCCAGGCCTGGATTTTATTTTATTTTTTTTACTATGATTGGCAGG
Source organism: Hoplias malabaricus (assembly GCF_029633855.1). Lineage (NCBI taxonomy): Eukaryota > Metazoa > Chordata > Actinopteri > Characiformes > Erythrinidae > Hoplias > Hoplias malabaricus. The sequence goes on along the minus strand of NC_089805.1, from coordinate 8,929,229 downwards.
TATGACACTATACCTGGCCAGTTATATTAGCAATTGTAGCTATCCATGCCTTGCAGGTGATTTCACTGTGTATAGTAGTCACTATATTGGGTGCGTATTTATTATTCAAACTAAAACTCAGAAAAACTCACACACAAACTGTGAAATGGTTCTGTTTCTTTCAACACTTCATCCTCATGTAGAAGTTACAATGAAAGAAATAAGTATCCCTGACCTATTTATGTGCATTGTGGTTTTTATCTGTGTCAGTCAGTAGAGAGGAGCTTGAGCTGTATATAAATATGCCCAAATAGCACCATACTCCCTACCTAGTGCACATATCAGCTAAAAATACTAATAATACTGCACCCAGACAGTAATTAGACACAATTTGACAGCAAATCACGAACCTTATTATTTCTGACATACAATGCAATGTGAATGCAAAAACCATTATTTTATTACCAGCACTGTGCTCTACAGAGGGTTTAGGGACACCATCTGAGATTCAGACTCAACTTTACTGAGGAGTGGAGACATTACTCATTAATAACTCACATTTTCAGGTGAGAAGAACTACATTATTAAACTTGAAGCCAAAAAAGACAAATCATTTAGGCAGACAGTCTCAATAAAACATTATCATCCAAGAATTTGTTCCACCCTCAGAGTGCAGGGACAGTGGAGTCAGGTTATTTACTCTGTAAACAGAGCGAAATTAAAGAGATAAAAGAATACGTGGCTTGTGTCTGTAGTTTACCAGTTTTCCGTGAGCTCCTATGATGAAAATGCTAATAGGGCTAACAGAGGTTAGCTGCTTTTTCTCCTTATTATGTCACACTGTGGGACTCTTTACACCCCAATGCAAAGAGGTGGTGGGCTTCTGTGCCTCTGGGTGTTATGAGACTCTCTCCAGCGCAGGGAGAGGAGCTGTGTATGAGATACATCTATTTTTTCCTGGGTTACATTAGTGTTGTATTCTGAAACCAGATAATCGCTCACCAGTATGTCGTCTATGACCAAAAAAATAATTTTAATTAATAATGAAAATTCACATGACTGTAGCTGCTCCGGTTTCCTCCCATGGTCCAAAAACACATGCTGGTAATTGGATTGGCAACTCAAAAATGCCCGTAGGTGTGTGTGTGCACGTCACAGGTGCCCCCTCCATGGTGTATTCCTGCCTTGCACCCAGTGATTCAGGCTAGGCTCCTGACCCACCGTGACCTTGAACTAGATATGCAGTTACAGATGATGAATGAATGACTGCAGCCCATGGGTGGCTATTTTAAAACCCTGGCCTGGAACCTGGACTCAAGGTCTGGATTTGAAGACCTCTGTTATAAGTTGAGTGCTTAATATCTCACTTAAGACACCCTTTAAAAAAAAACCCTCTTCTTCAGCACGTGACTAACCTAATCCCCTACATATCTCCAACATTCTCCAGCACAGCCCTGAGCAGACCCCTTTAACCTGTGTTTTGTCTCTGCATCTGCCGTACCTGCAGCTTCCTGTGCTTCCTGTCCAAACCTGTCAGATGTGTTTAAGCTGTGGATCCATAGCCCAGAGCCACGAACTGCAGCTTCTCAGCTCAATAAAGCATCCCATCAGTCACCTGGGCGTCTCCCACTCCTGGCACATGGCACACGGCAGCGGCGCACGTGAGCCTGAGGATGGCAGCGAGCTTTTTTTTTCTTTTTTTTTTTTCTTTGCATAAATATGCTATCCATTCATTAATGTTGCATAAATGTTGAAGTTTTAATTTAAGAGCTGATTAGATTCTCCCCTGGACTCATTACCACCCACCTCCTCGATCTACTGCAATTTCCCCTTCGTCTGCTGGAAATGGCAGAGGAGGGAGAGCAGGGGGCTTATGTGTGTTTTACCACACACACACACACACACACATACACTCCCACACTGCTCTGAATTACATGTATATATCACTTTTTCCTGCCTTAATTTTTGTGGGCCCCATTCAAGGCGCGGTGTGTAGGTATTTGATGAGTCTGTAGCAGATATTTTGAAGCTCACACTTTATTTACTGCACACAAGCCAATTTCACTTGGAAATGGAAGTCTGTTTGAGGCGCAGTGGCTCAGATCCCATCTTGCACAATGCCATTGCCTGCATGTGGGTAAGTCAGGAACAAACAGCTTTCGAAATAAAAGCTTATAAAGTGAAATTCTGGATCAGGAATTGCAAAATGCATCTGTCAGAATGGAGTCCAGGGGCTATTACTTTCATTTGTTGTGAAGCTTTTTCAGTGGTTTAAACATATTTAACCTCGCTGAAAGCATATATACACCAGTCTTTATACTTAGAACCCCAATAATATCCTTTATTTTTATTTAAATAAATATATTTTATTCTAATGATTGTGAATGCGTACAAAATTTATGGGATTGAGGATATGGGATATGGGATTTCCTCCGGGTTACTGTCTGTGAGGAGTGTGGTGTGTTCTCCCTGTGTCTGCGTGGGTTTCCTCCGCGTGACTGTCTGTGAGGAGTGTGGTGTGTTCTCCCTGTGTCTACTTGGGTTTCCTCCAGGTGACTGTCTGTGAGGACTGTGGTGTGTTCTCCCTGTGTCTGCGTGGGTTTCCTCCAGGTGACTGTCTGTGAGGAGTGTGGTGTGTTCTCCCTGTGTCTGCGTGGGTTTCCTCCAGGTGACTGTCTGTGAGGAGTGTGGTGTGTTGTCCCTGTGTCTGCGTGAGCTTCCTTTGGGTGACTGTCTGTGAAGAGTGTGGTGTGTTCTCCCTGTGTCCGTGTGGGTTTCCTCCTGGTGACTGTCTGTGAGGAGTTGGTGTGTTCTCCCTGTGTCCGCGTGGGTTTCCTCCTAGTGACTGTCTGTGAGGAGTTGGTGTGTTCTCCCTGTGTCTGCGTGGGTTTCCTCCCACTGTCCCAAAACACTCGTTGGTAGGTGGATTGGCGATTCAAGGGTGTCCATAGGTGTGAGTGGGTGTGTGAGTGTGTGTTGCCCTGTGAAGGACTGGCCAATAAATTCACCTCACTCCAAATTTTCAAACTATTTTTTTGGTTATTTTTTGTTGAATAAAATTATTGTTATTATTATATTATTCTTTTTTTGTTGAAGAAATTATCATTTGTAATACTATGCAAGCTAATATTTTGCTCTGGGATCAAACTCACAGACTTTGTAAATGGATCCAGCCTCTGCTTGACCCAGAAAAGTCTACTTTTCTAATGTTTGTAAAGGGATACTGATTTGGGCACTGCACCATGAAGGTCACTTGTTGGGGGTCAGCTGCATGATGCAATCCCCTACCCACTTTTCTTTAAAAGCACATCCTCTGTTGTTGGTGGTGAGGAAATCTTCTGAGGAAGTTATTCAATATTCGATGTTTTACAACTTCTTATGATGTCACAATCCATTTTTTTCTAATCTTTTTTTTTCATTTTTTCTTTTTGTTTCTCATCTTTACTTCTTTTTGTCATTTGCTGTTTTTTATTGTCTTGTCTTCCTTTGTTTTTTACACTTCTCTTCTCTTATCACCTGCTTAAATTTTCTCTTCTGGCTTGTTAACACTCCCTTCTCTCTGTCTCTCTCTGTTTAACTTAATCTCTCTCACACACTCTTATTTACTGTACACCTCCAACTCCTCCTCCTCTTGTTACCCTTTTCTTATTTGCATTAGATCCCTCAGTGTGGTAACCCTCCACCCCCAAGCCCCATCCCTCTCATTCCTCCTTCCTTCCCTCCCTATCTGCATCGTCTGTCTCTGTGCAGATCTGCTTCTCTCTTCTTTGTTTCCCTTTCTCTCAGATAAAGTCATTAGGGAGAATTTCCTCCACCTTTGGTTTGACATTTCATCGTGTTGCAGGAGAGATACGGAGTGTATGATGCTGTGTTAACTGGACCTGTGGGACACTGTGCAGCTACTCCCAATGGACGAGTGATTCATGCAGTGATCTCCTCTCTCTCTCTCTCTCTCTCTCTCTCTCTCTCTCTCTCTCTCTCCTTTTATGTCTCACTCATTTGCTCCCTCTTCAGTGGTGATGTCATTTCCACTTCTGTGACTAAATCAGATTGATTTCTGATTTAACTACCCCCTCCCCACACACACACACACACACACATCTGTCTCTTAATGGCCCTTAGTCTAGACTCAACTCACACATCATGCATATGAAACAATCCATTCATAAATGATGGCGTATTTGTGAACACCCTCCGGTGATTCAGTCCACGGCTGGAGTGCTATAATTAGTGACTGGCCTCTATTGACATCACGCTGAGCCCAGGTCCTTATCTGGCTGCTCCACTCGATAACGTCTGTAGTGTTTATTAAACACAGGCCCCGCACACGTACACCTGTTGGAGGTGCCCCGAGGAAAATGCTCGAGGCAGCTTTGCACTTTGTGGCAAATTCACAGCACACACACACACACACACACACACAAATGCAAACAACTCATGTTCAAAGACTTGTGTACTGACAGCATTACTTCGGCCTAAATCCACTTTTTCTCTATCCCTTCATTCAATAAATAAATGGAAATAGGGGAGGTTTTGTTAGCACACACCTGCAGGACCTGGGTCCAGTCTAAGGTTAGTGTCTGTGAAAAGTGTAGTGTGTTCTCCCAGTGTCTGTGTGGGTTTCTTCAGAGTGCTTGCAAAAAGATGTTGGTTGGTGGATTGTGTGTGAGAGATTGTCTACAGGTGTGAGTGAGTGAGTGAATGAGTGAGAGAGTGAGTGAGTGAGTGAGTGACTGGGTGAGTGAGTGAGTGGGTGACAGGGTAAGTGAACAAATGAGTGAGTGAGTGAGTGAGTGACTGGATGAGTGAGTGAGCAAGTGAGTGAGTGACTGGGTGAGTGAGTGAGTGACTGGATGAGTGAGTGAGTGAGTGAGTGAGTGATGTTCTGTGATGAACAGGCGCCTCATCCGGGAGTGTTCCAATGGATAGATAGATAGATAGATAGATAGATAGATAGATAGAACTCCAAACTGTCATCAGGAAGAGAAGAGAAGAGAAGAGAAGAGAGGGGGGTGTAGATACAGGTTTGAATGGCAATGACAGAGATTGAATGAAGGGAAGGTTACAGAACTAGACGTTAGAGAAAAGTAAAGAAGGAGATAAGGAGAAAAAAAAGAGTGATAGACTGACAGCAGAATGAAAGCAGAGAGCAGCAGAGGGGAGATGGTGGGCTCTGATTTCAGACACTTCTCCCTCACTCAGCCCAACCTCTGCCAAACACTGACACCAGCTCAATTACAGCCAGCACCCTGAGGACCTCCCCCTCCCTCCCTCCCTCTCTCTCTCTCTCTCTCTCTCTCTCTCTCTCTCTCAGCTGAGTTGAATAGGGTTTGCTGGCTTGACAAAATACTTACAGCGTTTGCCAAAAATGAAAGTATTAGTTTAGTTGGCACCGTAGCAGCACAGAAGCACTGGTCAGTCTTCAGAACAAAGGAACATAAAGCAGTCTTACAGTAATCTATATTGAAATACAACAGAAAGAATTATTATTTCCCTATTCCCTTTGCCACTTGCCACTTAAAGATCTATTGGCAGATAGCAACCACCTAAATTCCCCTCCCTCACCCCTCCACTTCCAAGCTGATTCGTCAATGTTAGAACACAAGGAGCACTCTCTAAACCCTGTGCTTGGTTTGTCCATCTCTGGGCTACTGTGGAGCACCCCCCACCCCCAAAACAGACCACGAGACACTGGACACACTCTGAACTATTAGAACTGAACTCTGCTACTATCCAGAGCGCTTCTGTTAATGCATACACACTGCAGTCTGGAGGAGCTTCATGAGCATTAGTATTGAATAGAGAAGTATGTGGAACAGGCTCCGTCCAACATCTCAAGGATGAGTTAGACTGGTTTTTGTGATCCACTTGATGTCAATACTTGACCTCGATTATGTACTCAGTGCTATCAAATCCTCACACACGTGTTCCAGCGTCTAGGATAAAGCGTTCACAGAAGAGAAGAAGCTCTTACTCCAGCAAAGAGACACGCGGGAAGAAATGGACGAGCAGGTGTCCACAAGGTCGTATCTTGTTGCTTTCTTTAAAGCTGTTTGAATGGAGAGATGCATATCATCGTGATGATTAACAGAGGGATTAACACATCTACTGCTTCATAAAAGATAGATATCTATAATCTCCTTCACTGTATTCTCTCTCTCTCTCTCTCTCTCTCTAATCTCTTCCCCCTCTCTCTGTGAATGACCTTTAGAGGCTCTATTCCTGCAGTCTGCTACCTTTGCTCTGGATCAGTTGAGGAACTTCACATGTGGTCCACACACACACACACACATTCAGCTACCCAGAAACAAACAGCCCCCCCCTCCCCACCCACCACCACCACTCACCCCCCAAACACATACACAGACACTCAACTCAGGCACACCCCCGAAGAGAGTCCGTCAGCACATCTGTGTTCGATTGGGCAAACAGAAGGGAGGATCGATGGGCACTCAATATCAGAGAGAGCAGGGACTCAGGGGTGACCTCCACTTCCCCCACAGCTCAGAGAGCAACCGCCAAATTAGGCCCTGCCACCTTAAACACACTGTGTACTGCAGGACATCCTCCACCTTTAAATGTCCCACTGAACATGGCTTTAAATACTGGAATATAGAATTGTAATAATTATAATATGCTAATCATACTTATTTAATATTCAAATTCCACATTGATGTAACATTTTGAATTTCATTTTGTATTTCACAAATCGAAAAGAACCAACACAAGCTGCTCTCCGTGGGAATTCAAACATGTTTGACTAATAGACCCCTTGGATTTGTACAATGTGCACTAGATATAGTTCGTCCTTCCTGGCGTGAATTTGGAAGCCGACATGGCCTTGAACCTGCCCCTAAACCTGATCATGACCCTAAACCTAACCTGAATACTAATCACATTCCTATTGTTGTTTCCGCAGTTCTTCAGATACACAATAGGGATGTAGTGATATCAGCACAGCACCACCAGTGGACAGGAGCTTACCTGGTGATTATAAATGAACTGTAACTCATAACATAGAAACGTTATGAATATATGGGCCTTCGTATTGCATATGTATCAACAGTCAAACATAAGGCTGCTCAGTCCTGTTAAATCAAACCCAGGCTCATTCCCACCTGTGGTGTGGCGTGTTTGGACAGGTGTGAAAGAAGTAATCTCACTCGGATGTGGACCCAAACAACTGTACCAGGACCCCCCGAGGGGAAGTGGTCTCGGTCTGGTCCCAAATAAACTCAGAAGCAGTTTCTGGTGAGAACGTGACCAGACCTGGATCCGACTCAACTCTCAGGTGTACGCAGCAGGTCTGAGCTAAATGGCTCCCGTAGCCAGGGTTTCTTTGTGTATTGGACACAACAGAGCCTGTAAATAGAGATGCTGTGTTTACTTTCTTGCTCATCTGACCAATCAGTGTTGAGGGCATTCTCCTGTGGTTTGCTGTGACACATTTTAGTGAACTTGGATTTTTCCTGTGTGTGAAAACCAACCAAACCAAGGGGAAAACACTCCACGAGTACACGGCTTCTACAGGTGTGAAATCGCCCTAAAAGGATAGTCTAGCCCTACATTCATTCAGTCATTTGTCCTCATTTGCTCCACTTTCCTTCCCCGTGGTTATCCACATATCTGTTCAATAATGTATTACAAAAGTCCTTTGCCCTCACTTCACTATTATCTTTATATTAGCACTGGATATTGCATCCATCCATTATCTGTAACCGCTTATCCAATTCAGTGTCGCGGTGGGTCCAGAGCCAACCTGGAATCATTGGGCGCAAGGTGGGAATACACCCTGGAGGGGGCGCCGGTCCTTCACAGGGAGAACACACACACTCACACATTCACTGACACACTCACACCTACGGTTACTTTTGAGTCGCCAATTAACCTACCAACGTGTGTTTTTGGACTGTAGGAGGAAACTGGAGCACCCGGAGGAAACCCACACAGACACAGGGAGACCACACCAACTCCTCACAGACAGTCACCCGGAGGAAACCCACACAGACACGGAGAACACACCATACTCCTCACAGACAGTCACCCGGAGGAAACCCACGCAGACACAGGGAGAACACACCAACTCCTCACAGACAGTCACCCGGAGGAAACCCACACAGACACAGGGAGAACACACCAACTCCTCACAGACAGTCACACGGAGCGGGAATTGAACCCACAACCTCCAGGTCCCTGGAGCTGTGTGACTGCAACACTACCTGCTGCGCCACTGTGCCGCACTGGATATAGATTATACTTGGAAAATAACTAATATTGATAACTGAATTAAAGCTCGGATTACACTACCCTGTGTCTTTGCCGCCTGTCTTTCATCCGTCTCATATCAGGAGAAAGCTCAGATAAAATTTTTCCACATTCAATTTACACCTCTCCTCATAACTCTGTCTCTGTTTGACAGAAATTCAATTTGCATCAGTTCTGCTTTCCCTACATTCCAGGCAAATTCAAAGGACTCTCTTTCCCAATCTCCTGGGATTGTTTCCGGAGATTCTCAGATGTATTTACGGACATATTTTTATGCATATCTTAAGATCTAAAGGGAGCAACCAGCTCCAGTTTGTTATGCGGATGTGAAAGATGTCAGGAGCTGGTTTGTGCTTGGTTTAATTTACACTTGGGTTTTTTGAAGCCAAGATAGCGGCCCAATCAGCCAAGACGCATGAAGTGGCTGAGTGTAAATAGGCTCTCAGTCAGTTGGAGCGAGGCTAAATGAGTTTGTGATCTCTGCCAAGCATCTTGACGGTGTATTAGGCAGCGCAGTTTTAACCTCCGTATAACAGCCTAAATACATATATTTAACGCCTTTTAAAAATCCGCAGAAAAGCCACTAAATATATATTCTCAGATTATATGAACAGCAGCATGATGGCTTTCCAGTGCCACTGCCACACAGCTCCAGGGTCTCAGCATCCTGGGTTCCAATCTTGATTGTATTCTTCCTGTGTCTGCATGGGTTTCCTCCCAGAAACACATGTAGGGAGGTGGGTTGGCTGTGTCATATTCTCCACAGGTGTGAGCGTGTGACTGAACTCTGTACTTGACGTGCGGACTTTTGACTACAATTGAATCACACGCTATAAAATAAAAATAAAAAAATAGCAAAAAATCTCGCCGCTACAGCTTCCAGCAAATTACTGTTAAATAACGGCATTTTGCCTCATTTCAACATACAGACGTGCTGTATTTACACATACTTTTAACATTTAAATAATTACGAAATATTCCTGTAATTTAACATGCATGCATATGGGAGCAGAACCAGTGAATACTCTGAAGGCCATCATTAGTGATTTGAATTTGATGCGAGCAGCTAAGGGTAGTCAATGCAGCTCAACTAATAGGGGCGTGACATGTGCTCTTTTTGGTTGGTTGAAGACCAGGCGTGCTGCCGCATTCTGGATCATCTGTAGCGGTCTCACAGCACAGGTCGGAAGACCTGTCAGGAGGGCGTTGCAATAGTCTAGACGGGAGATTACTAACGTCTGAACGAGGAGCTGTGTTGTATGTTGAGTTAGGTATGGCCTAATCTTCCTTATGTTGAATAGGGAGAAGCGGCACGATCGAGCTACAGCGGTAACATGATCTGCGAAGGTCAGCTGGTCGTCAACCATGACACCTAGGTTTCTTACAACCTTGGTGGGAGCCACTGATAGGGACCCTAGCTTGATGCTGATGTTGTGGAGAATAGCTTGCTTGGCTGGGAGGACCAGTAGTTCAGTTTTGGATAAATTCAATTGGAGGTGATGTTCCTTCATCCATGTAGATATGTCAGAGAGACAGTCAGAGATTCGAGTTGCCACTGAAGTGTCTCCTGGAGGAAAGGATAAATTTTTTTTTTAAAAAATTTACATAGGAAAGGATACATTTTTTTTTAAAAAAATTTACATAAAATTTACATAAGAATAACCGTTAAATAAAGCAGCCACACTAATATTTAGAAAAACAGCCCTCCCAGTCGTATGATATTATTTAATTCTTAAATAAACACAGAGCCTTACCAGGACCAAGCCCACGATGTGTACAGTTCACAGATATTTCTTGTTTGTTTGTTTTGTTTCTTTGCTATTTTCTTTGGCTTTCAAAGCAGTAAACAGAGAATTGTAACTGTTTAGTCTCTGAGCTCTTTCTAGAGCTTCTTTATCTCAATACACTGACAGACATCATCTTGCAATGTAGTGTGCGATATTGGCATGGCTCCAAAGTCTTTCAGCCAATCATATTGCGGGGTCAGAACAAACTGTGTTATAATGTAAAATATGTTTTAAATCATAAAATAAGTTTAAATCTTTAGTCATTTTATGGTAAATGTTGCACGACAATAAATTATTTTATACAATATAAAGCACCTTAAATATTAATTAAGTAGCTTGAAAATCGCAAGCAATAGCAGTTTATTCATCACGGCATTCATTATGGGTTTCATTAGGGAAATGTGCAGCAAAAGCATGTGAATGATCTGTTTTTGAAGATAACATTGTATCCTAAAGTTTGTGAGTTTTGGGTTAGATTAAAAGATGGTGATTTTGATGTTAGCGTTCAAGAATATTTGACTTAATATTTAGGTTATTTCCTGCTCAATAAAATGACAAATGTCTGTCTGTAAGCACTGATCCGGTTCAGGGTCATGGTGGGTCCGGAGCCTACCCCAAATCACTGGGCGCACGGCAGGAACACCTATGGACACCTATGGACACCTTTGAGTAGTCAATCCACCTACCGAGGTGTGTTTTTGGACCGTGGGAGGAGACCCATGCAGACACTGGGAGAACACACCAGACAGTCACCAGACCAGGGCTTGATCCCACAACCCCAGGACCCTGGAGCTGTTTGAAGTCACACATGATGTTCCATGCCCATGTCTTTTAACGTCACATCTAATGCAACTTTGTTTAAAGTGCCACCTTGTGTTCACAGAAAACATCACATTCCAATAATTGGGCTTAGTACTTTACAGAACCATCACGTTGTAGTTTCTGTTTCAGGGCTACAACATTCCTGGCACTGGTGCTGCATGCACAAAAACTCGTACATAAATGTAACAGCACCTCCGGGAGCCTGCAGCATTTTGTTTCATGTATGAGGTGATTACTAGCTGCATGATCAGGCTTATGGTCCATACAGGGAGCAAATTAGCAAGCAATCTTTGAATACCCCTCCAGGCATAAGTGTGCTACTCTACCTTAGCTCCTCCACTGGCCGTCCTTTTTATTCCAGCCACCGTTAACAAAGTGTGGAGGGATTAACCAATTAGAGGCCAGTGTGTAGCCGGGGCCCTGTGGTGGAGGAAGGATTGAGTCGTGGGCTCGTTTTCATTAGCCTGACCCCCGGGCCTGCTGCTGTAAAGTCGGGGGATAAATGAGGTCATAAATCTGAGGCCCCCAGTTTACGAGCATGACGGGAAGTCTATTACAACTTTCATAAGCGGGAGGCAGGAGTTCACACTGCTAGAGTGTGTGTGTGTGTGTGTGTGTGTGCGTGCAAGTCAATGCTGAGAGAGAGAGAGAGAGAGAGAGAGAGAGAGAGAGAGAGAGAGGAAGGTTACAATTGTCACAGACATGTTCAAGCTTATCCTTGAATAAAAATAAGCTCTAGGTCTGTGGTGGAATATTGTTTTGTGATCTCTTTCTCTGACTTTCTGCCTCCTACTCTCTCTCTCTCTCTCTCTCTCTCTCTCTCTCTCTCTCTCTCTCCATCACGAGGCTGGCTGTCAGCCTTTCATACAGTCACACACTGATTGCACTGCACTGGCCTGCGGGGCGGCAGCAACATCTGTCACTGCTCGCTCCTTCTCTCTCTCTCTCTCTCTCTCTCTCTCTCTCTCTCTCTTTCTCTCTCTCTCTCTCTCTCTCTCTCTCTCTCTCTCTCTCTCTCTCTCTCTCTCTCTCTCTCTCTCTTTCTCTCCTAAAACCAGAGACCCCGCAGTGTCCCCCAGAACAACACCCATCTCAAATTACTACCTTCTCAATGCCAACACCACCTCCCCTCTGATGTCCCCTCCTTCACGCTTCACTCTACACTTTACCAATATTCATTTAGGGATGTTTGGAATTTGATGGCATTCAGCCACTGAACATCAGCGAGTTGAGATCTTGATATTTCATCACAAGCTTCACAGATTCCATTCCAACCCATCGCTCTAGGACAGGGGTATTTCATTAAAATGCATTAAGATCCAGTTATAGAGCATTTCCTTAAGCCAAGGTGTGGAAAATCTAAATGTTTAACTCTAGAAGCTCAGTGGTTATGTGTAACTGGAATCAAAATTGAATATATTTCAATAATATTTGTCAGTTTTCATATTGAATTTGATGTTTTCTAATTTGAGAGAATGCATAGTGTGTAATGACCTGTTGACTTCACTGTTTAAGAATCAGAATCACTTTATTGGCCACTGTGATTGCCCCACAGAAGAATTTGTTCTCCGTATGTAGCCCAATCCGTGCAGTGAAACACATTTACACACACACTAGTGAACACTAGGGGGCAGTGAGCACTAGCCCTAGCCACGGCACCCAGGGAGCAGTTGGGGGTTAGGTGCCTTGCTCAAAGGCACTTCAGTCATGACCTGCAACTTCCGGTTACTAGCCCAGTTCCCTAACCACCAGGCCACGGCTGCCCCCATTTACCTCACAAGCACCACAATATCATCAGCCTCCACTCATTGCATATCAAGCAATCTGATTGGCTCTTTTTGCTGTAGACAGTAAACAGACTCCACGTACAATGTTATGAGAACATATTTCAACCGGTGACTGCTCTCCTTTTATATAAGGTTTATAAACATGTCCCATCTTGCCCCGTCGGCTATTTTTATTGGCCCCGGAACATTTATTGGTGTCCAGAGCCCTGTCCTGTGCGTGTCATCCAATCACGTCCCACCGCATAATGCACAGATCTGATTGGCCTTATTGGCTGAGTAGCATCAGGTGTGATATGTACAATGCATATGATTGGTCTGTGAGTTTCCTGTACTGTAATGTCTACAAAAGTTATTCTATTCAAACTTCAATAGTTCTGAATATTTTATTTGTCAGAGGTCCACATCTAGCAGCTCTCCTCCTTTGCTCCACAGCCTAATGCTTATTAGTGCAGCATGATGAGGTTACCCTGGCTGGGCACTGAACCCTAATCTGTGAAAATGCCATGCTACAAATCACTGCTAGAGGTCCACCACCCTCTCCTTTAGTCAGTGTAGCATACAGTATCTCTCCTGAACGAGCAAACACACACACACCAGCCCTAGCCGCTCCAGCTGTTACAGCAATTACACGACTGATCGGCACATCGGGCCATTCCACCGTTCATTAGCTGCATATCCAATTACATCTTTGTCCTTCTATTCTGACCAGGTTGACCTCTCTCTCTGAAGTTCTCCAGCTGCAGTAGTGTTCCCCCTCATCCCTGTGTGTAGAGCAGGACCTTTCGGATTCGTTAGGAACCATGAAGCCCGTTAGGTCCTCACCAGGCGATAGAAGAGTTATGACATGGGGTGGGCTGCGGCACTAACCTTTCCGTTAATGACACAGGGTCCTCGCTTATTCCAGAGGGTTTCATCATTTGAATTATGTTAGAGGTATAGTATGACAGTGTTAGGGGGCTTTCACATGACAAGTGTTCTGCGAGTCGCTCACCGCGAAGCTGTGGGTAGAGTTCTGGTTCCCAGTGTTGAGTGAAGGAGGAGTTTGGTGTATTCTCCCTGTGTCTGCATGGGTTTCCTCCGGGTACTTCCTGTTTTAAGCAGGCTTGTCGCTAACTGTTACGCCCCGTGTTATTTTGGAGTGTTTGTTTATCTTTCTCTTCTTTGTTGGAGAAGTTAGGTGAATGCTCTTGGGGCTGATTTGCTGCCTGTTGCTCCACCCACATGCTTCACTTCTCATTGGCTGGCTCTGATGGCGGGAGATTTAAAAATGACCATTATCCTGGAGTTGGAGAGATGTTCCTTTTCTTCCATCCAGGCCAATCCTTTGCTTCAGCTGGCTGCCCAACAGTGTCAGACCAAAGTTCTGTTGATGTTGTATTTTGTGGTTGTTGTACATAAACAGGATTTGTAGGGGAGACCTGCCATTTTGTTTATGCTTTTGGGCCCTGTTTTGCTGAGAGAAGTCAGGGTAGCTATTTGTATTTTCTTTTCTGTAAGTTTACTTAGTGGAATTGTTTTATTTTTTTTTTTTTAGTCATTGTGTGTTATTTGCTCTGGTTTCCTCCCACGTTCCAAAAACACACGTTGGTAGGTGGATTGCCAACTCAAAAGTGTCTGTATGTGTGAGTGTGTGAGTGAATGTGCGAGTGTGTGTGCTGGCCTGTGAAGGACTGGCGCCCCCTCCCGGGTGTGTTCCTGCCTTGCACCCAATGATTCCAGGTAGGCTCTGGACCCAGCGTGACTCTGAACTGGATAAGGGTTACAGATAATGAATGAATGAATGAATGAATGAATGTTTGTTATTTTGGCTTGTGGTTTTTTCCTGATTTCTAAGAAGCTTTTAAAGCTGTCATGTAGGCAATATTGAACGCTAAAAGCAATAAATTATTGCCTTCAGTATCTGTTTTTTGTTTTTTTGTGATTTTATTTAAGAGTTATTTTGGTCTGAGGCTGAGTGGGCAAGTTTTTTTTTAATAATTTATAACCTTTTATTTTATTATGTCCAACCTCTAGTGGATGTAATACTAACAGGCTAAATTCATATGTTTACTGGCCTCATAAATGTGAAATTGTTATCCGAGTGCGACCCTGGTAACCCTGTCTCACAGCCGATGATTCGTCATGCTGTGTTTTTTCCTCACTATGTTGTGATTTACTTTTAAAGTGGTGTTATAGAGCTCTGGGTAGTTTCTTGTCCATATCTGCAGTACCTGGCTGCATCCAAAATCAGTACGTACTGAACTGGATCCAGTGCGCACCACCTGACTGTGCACACTGGATTGCTTTTTCAGTGTGTGAATGTGCAGTATCCTGGCACACTACATCCGCCATCTTACCAATGTCCTTTGACCTATGACATCACACCACCAACCACAAAAGTCCCACGTTTATTTTTAATTAAATATTAATTTTCTATTACCAGGGCTCTTTTCCCCATAGATTCTAACTCCACACGGAGATGGCATTGTACAGTAGCTTAGAGAAATTGCACTATGAAGAATTTATTGATTCTTTACCTCAGGAGAAATGTAAGTATCTCTAGGCTTCACTTATAACAGCTTTAAAAATTCACTAAGTTGCATTAATACCACTTTAAACAACAAGCAAAATGGGTTTTCCGCAGAGTTACTCATAACGTTGCTTAATGTTTGTCCATAATCATATTTATTTATTTTTCTATTATACTTGTAAAAAGCCGGCTTCCACCTTTCCGACATTTTTCTTCTTAAGCTCCGCAGTTCCAGTGGAATCATGGGATAGGACAGTGTGCTGGGTTTGCATATTTCAAAATTTCTCCAGATGAAGTACATAACCAGATGACTTTTCCAACACTGCGCGACGAATACTTTGTAATTCTTTGACACCCTAGTCATTCTCGCATACTACTTTCGCGTACTGTTCAGTGAGGAAGTACGCAATTTTGGACGCAGCCTCTGTCAACCCGCGGCACCGCTTGTGTTACATCATACACTTCAATCCATCTCATTGGCTGCACTATGGAAAGGTCACCTGAAAGTAGGTCAAAGTTCGATTTGGTTTAATTTGGGCACAGCGGCAAAGCGACGCAACAAAGCTCACGGTAGCGCGAGAGTGAAGCTGCGCGACTTTCTCAATAAAAAAAACAATGGCATCCTCTGCCCGAAGCGGTTTTGTGGTGTATCATGTGAAGGCGCCCCTTAGGGGTCTGACCCATGGACTCATATTCGTATAGGCTCTTGTTCCTGCCTGAGTTGGGATGCAAACCCAGTCTGAAGAGAGGGGGAGTGGGGTAGTTGCCAACAACCACAAAAGCAGCCAGCACTCACCCAGTGAAACAAAATAATTTATAAATTCTACAGTCTACAGCCTATATTCCATCTGTTGACACTGTTTTTCTATGGTCAGGACCCCGAATGGACATCTACAGAGCAGGAACTTTACAGGTGGCAGATCATAGTTTGATGTTGCCTCAGGTGGGAAAACAAGATTGAGCCATTATTGCATTCAAACAATCTTTATTGAAGTGCCTTTCCAAGGGCACTAACAAAAATGCAAGGGCACCAGCAGCAATTTGGGCTTGCTGTGTAGCGAGATGGAGGGGCACTACACATCTGAAGACTCAGGACAGCGAATCCCCACACATCACTAATAAAGACTATGTTGTCATAGATGTTTTTGTGAGAATATTGCCATTTTAGCTTTGTGCAAAACATAAACATTGAACCCTTGCTCACTCTGATCCGTGTCCAGCACAGCAACTGACCCAACTTTAGACTCAGCGGTGAGTGCGCTGGCACGTTAATGTGTGCTGAGTTTGCTGCGTTGGTGTACTCCAGTCTCGGTGCACTTGGCTGTAGTCACAGTTTGTGTTTGTGACTCCGGCTCCATGCTGGAGTCCCTGGTGAGCAGACTGCAGGCTCTGAGTCACCGCAGCTCGTTCTGTGGCCATATGGCGCCCTCTTTACTGACAGATCCCCCCCAACATCTCCCTGAACATGGCGCCAGTTCCCAGCGAGCCTGTAGTTGAGTCAGGGATAGCACTGCTCACATTAGCGTCCCCGCGCACCACCCTTTAATCACCTCCCGGAGGCGTCGGCTGGGCTGGCTGGGTCAGCCGCGAGACGGAGCAGCCTGACCTGGCTTTGCTGAGTCTAATGAGACTGTGGTGGGCTGTTTATGTCCGGACCCCGCTTTTGTTTGCCTTGCTCCTTTGAAGCTGACGCATATTCTCCTCAGGCTTCTGCCTGACTGCTCTCTTATTAGACGAGAATCAAAGAGACAACCGGCCTCTGAAGCAGCAACCCACACCCTGGCTTCACCCACGCTCTCGCTCTCCCTCCCTCTTTTCTCGCTCGCCCACGCTAGATACAAGCCAATGATTAGGTTTGTCCATACCTGACATTTCACTCTAGTCTACCACTCTGGAGTGGCGGGATCTGACTGGCAGTCATTTCACTTTCACCAAGCAACACCAAGAGTATTGCTCAGCAGTTGCTTGCTGATGGCTCAGTAGGCTTAAAGGGGAGGCCCAGTTTTTGTTTACAGCAGGTGGTCATCTCACATGGCCATAGCAACATAAGGCGTTAAATGCATGTGCAAATGTCATGGGAGGAAAAATGGTTTGCTTCTGCTACCACAGATTCAGCCACTCCTGGGAAAGTGAAACAATAACCTGGAAACCTGAAGGTAGAAGGTTGGCCTTGCCTTTAAGTGAGGAAACTCACTGTGAGACACTTCATCACAATAGGCAACCATTAACTCAGTAGAGGTGGTATAGGAACTAAGGTGGCTCAGTGGGTAGACTTCTGGTTCCCAGTGTTGAGCGAAGGAGGAAGAGTTTGGTGTATTCTCCCTGTGTCTGCATGGGTTTCCTCCAGGTACTTCAGTTTCCTCCCACAGTCCAAACACACTTGGGTGGGTGGATTGGCATTGTGACTCTGTCAATAGGTGTGAGTTGAGTGAGCCAGTAAACTGGTGCCTTGTACGTGGTGTATTCCTGCCTTGCCTTGCGCCCCCTTGATTCTGGGCAGGCTCCACGCCCACCAAAACAGAAGATGAATAAATGAATGAGTGCATGAACACTGTGCAATTTTAAAATTATATGGAAGTAGAACACTGGTGAGTGACGGCTGCAGAAAGCTAATGGAGGGTAAGGTCGGTGAATAAAAAGTATGCGTTTAATTAAAGCCAAAAAACAGACGTAGCTGTGCTTTTCAGTCAATTATCACATGTAAATGGTGTTGTTAAACCCCCATTATCTGTGGCAATATCACTGCGCAGCCTCAAGTAGCTTCTTCTACAATTCCTCTCTAAAATGGTGACCCCAGAACACAACAAAACACCATGGCTGAATATAAGCTTGTGCCAGGTGGTGGTTAATCAAGGTAACAGACCCTAAGGGATATATGTATATATAGCTGAATTCCACCAAATCCTCACAGCAATGATTCAATGCCAAGACCTAAAGCCTTCCTAGGACCATAGTAGCTGTTATGGTATCTAAGCCCCACTAGTCACAGCCTTGATTTCAGCTGAGAAGTTGGACAGATAGTGTACACATACTGAAGTACACTTGATGGGCACAGTGCTCATGCTTTAGTTAACAGTGAGTTTGCTGGCCCTGAGTCATGGGAGGGAGAGGTGGAGGCCTGATGGAGCAGCTGGTGGGAGATGAGAGAGCAAGTGGAGCACAGTGTGATGGTAGCATAGCTCAGAGCGATGCAAATATGGGACAGTTTCCATGCATGGCAGCGCCGGAGCAACGGCCACTCATGCATGGTCAATGGCCCACTGCTTGCCAAACCCTGACCAACGAGTGGGTCTGAAGGGAAAGCTGAAAACATGTTGGTCAGCATCTGCCCAGCATCACCATAACTCCTCTCACGGCCCTAAGAGTCCAGCTGCACTGTTTTTTTGTTTTTTTTTTCTTTACGCACCAGTCACCACAGAGGTAACAGAGGCAAATCAGAAGCTGGCTTTAGTTCAGCTGGAAGTGGTTGGTTACTGCTCTGGGCATCCATGCATCTATGCAACATTTACACCATGTGAACAAGTTCATTTAGAGCTCATTTCCATATAAGCATCACATATTGCCGTGATCCAATTAAAACATGTATCTCCTCCATTTCTGTTTATTTTTAATTTATAACATCATTTGATAACAGCAGCTGTCCTTCACATAGCGTAAATATTTAACGATGAATCGACCAATAAAAATGCTCCAAAATTTCTTGGATTAACATTAATTTCCATCGTTAGTTCAGAAGCCTGTAAAGTTACTATTTTGGAAGATACGTGTTTTTTTAAATAGGACAGCAACGATATAAAAAGCAAGATACATATTAGTTAACAAACCATTTAAAATGCCTATATCTGTCTTGTAATTATGGCAACATCCGGTTACTATCACCACCACTGCAAAAGGGGCTGAGCTGGTGCAATGAACAGTCTCTTAGTGTCTGATTATGTGTACTTTTGGAGAAATTCATGGAACTCTCCTTCCATTTCTATAATGCAGGTGAGTTTAAAAGCCCTTCTGAAGTTCCTGGAACAGGGTATGAGCTCCCTGTCGCAGCTCGCAGAAGCATGAGGACTATGCACCGCACTGGAGTGCTGGAAAGCTGCAGGTGTGTTTAACAAGCCAAAAGCACTCCCAGAGAACATGTCACAACATCATTTTCACCATGGAATATGGTAAGTCCATCATCCCCACACACACACAAACACTCTCAAAAACAATCACAAGACAAGCAGCATTGGCTTCTTTTACACAGGGATAGGAAACATAATCGCACACAGAAAACTCGATGCATGAATGTAAACGACCCTGGGGCAGATTTTGACAAGTTAAGGATTCTGACTCTATTGATGTCAGTGTTCAATAACTCTGCTCTCTGAGGCATTTTTTTTCCCACACGTGCCGTACTCAAAGTATTGTCAGCGCACTCGAGGATTTGACTGTGGCCCATGCAGCTCCTCGGCTAGGATTCACAGGCAGAAGAAGCATCAGAGCATGAATATGAAAAGAAAGAATTTATGATGTAAAAGGGAATATTGTAATACCCAATGTGTTACATACGTTCAAAAATAAATGTTCCCCGCGAAAAGCCCCCAAATCTAAGAGGCCTCAAAATGGATTCATGACTTTAAACCTGCTACGTTCATAGATGTTTTATAATAGCAGTGCATACAAAAACAAAAGCAGCCTGGGGCTTCATTTATACAGGGTTAGAAAACACAGCACTGCACGTTAAGCTGATCCAATTTGTGGCCACCAGGGGGCAGATTGACGAGTTGAACGTGTCGGCAGCAACATGCTGGGTATGATGCATCTAAATGAATTTAAAGTGAACATGGCAAGGCCATGTAAACACCCCATCTTTCAGAGATACTGTTTTTATTAAGGCTCCCAAACAAACAACTGCAGATGGTTGTGCAGAGGCTTTAGTTACTGGTTCGAGGGCATAGCAGCTACGTGAACTCTGCAAACAGACACACTACAGGACAAGGCCTGTGATTGGTCGATAGGTAAAATAACCGCTAAAAGTATGCAAGTGTGTTATGCAAAGAAGGTGCTTTTTGTTTCATCCAATCAAAACTATTCATGAGTTTGTGAATAGTGATGGTTAGAGCTAGACCTTCAGCTCAGGCAGGAATGGTGATGGTTGGTTAATATAATCAGAAACAACTGCAGTGCATCCAACAACAAGAGCAGCTTGTGGCTCACATTTGCTATATCCAGTGATGAACAGTGACTTGAGATTGGTCAACACCAGTCAAATACCATACTATAAAACTAATTACTGTTACTAGGGTGTATTAATGCATAGCAAATGTCAGATCAGTTTTCGTCGTCATTAGAAATGTATAAAGTAGTCTTATAAACTGCCCCCAGTGATGAGAAACCCATTTACCGCAGGCAAAATATAAAAGATCACCTATGAATCTTAATGCCATCAAATCCACACAGCAATGTTCCAGTGCCAAGTTCTAAAATCTTTTTATAGCTCTACATAATCACAATAGTTTAGGGATATTAAACACAAAGGAATACAAGCAAATTCCATGAAACAATTGCTTCATTAAAGCCATATTTCCCGATCAAAGCCACACCCCTGCAGTATATACTAAGCTTGAAACCTGAGGCATCTGGTATTTACAATCATATTACAGCAGATATAGACTTCTCAGTGAGCAAGTATGTGGTTCAGTCGATCAAAGATAATCATATCTACACGTATACGGGGAGAAAGTGGAATTGATTCAAGCCAGATGACTTTAGTATAGGTACCAAAATCAATTCTCATTTCATTTTCCATAGACATCTACTGTGGCATAAGGACAGGGGCTGAGCGGCAAAAGCAGGAGCGCTGCAGTGACAGTGTGGGTGGTCCCACAGTGGGTTACAAACACATCTAATGGGTATTTTAAAAGGGATTTCTCTGTGGAATGTCATACTGTTCATAGCGTGCTGTGCAAAAGTCAGAGACCACCCTTTCGTTTGTACAAGTTTTAATCAAGAGGCGATCAAATACATGTTCTTATGAGTATAACATCAAACCTAGCAGTTTTTTTAAGTGTGTCCCCTCTTTTTTCAGGGTTATCTGCTTCCACTTTAAAGCACTCAGTCTACATTTGAGTGAGGGTTGCACAAAGCCAAAACCAACTTAGTGGGCATAGTAGTTTGCATACTATCTGCAGATGCATTTTTGTAGTGAAGCAGCAACAGGCTTTGTCATTGAGTATGGGTGCAGTGTTGCAGGACTCGAGCAGTGGAGATGTGTTCTTTGGAGTGAAGAATCACAGCTCTTCCTCTGGCAATCCCACAGACAAGTCTGGGTTTGGCGTTTGTCAGGAGAAGGGTACTTGTCTGACTGCATTGTACCAAGTGTAAAGTTTTGTGATGGGGGATTATAGTGTGGGGTTGTTTACCAGGAGTTTGGCTCTGCCCCTTAGCTCCAGTGAAAGGAACTCTTAATGTTTCAGCGTACTAAGAGATTTTGGACAATTTCATGTTCCTAACTTTGTGGGAACAGTTTGGGAATGGCCCCTTCATGTTCCAACATAACTGTGCACCAGTGCACAAAGCAAGACACATGAAGACTAGGATAAGTGAGTTTGGTGTAGAAGAACTTCACCTGCCTGCACAGATCCCTGACCCCAACACCTTTGGGATTAATTACCACTGAGACTGCGAGCCAGGCTTCGTCCAACATAAGTTTCTGACCTCAAAAGTTGATATGCGTGCGAAGGCAGACTAGCAAATACTTTTGACAATACAGTGTATGTCGGAGGTGATGTTTGTCAATGGAGAGTGAATTTGAACTGAACTGCATGATTAGTTGTTTTCAAGGCAGTGTAAGGACTGTCGTCTTCTCCAGACATCCTTCAACTCAAGTACACTAGTGAAAGCTCACAAAAGTACTGCGATATACAACTTGTTTATTGTCCTGTGGATTTACTGAGCAGCAAAACATTCAGGGCCATCCAGGGTCTCTCGACTGTATTGTTACGATTGTTTACAAAAAGTTAATGTTATTGGTTTTACGTCCATCTCCAGTGGACACACAGCATCCACAGAACTGAGCAAAATAGAATACCCACACCTTATAGACTGCACAATCAAGTCAGCTTTCCACTTCCACCTTAAATGGCACGATAAGAACATACTGGCACCTGCTGCACCATTTAAGGTGGAAGTGGTGAATAAACAAACGGTTGTGAGAAGTGAGTATTGAGTTGTACACAGTTGTGCACTGGTGTTAGACTTAAACAACACTCTTAAAAATAAAGGTGCTACAAAGTGTTATTTGAGTGATGCCCTAGAAGAACCGCTTTAGGTTCCATAAAGAACCATGTTTAAACATCCATCACCTGATCTTGAGGTTCTTTACTTGTTTAAATGTATTTGCAAAAATTGTTCTTTAAGGAACCAAAAGAGGTTCCTCCATGGCATCGCTCAAAGAACCTTTTGTAGCACCTTTATTTTTAAGAATGAACATTTACAAGAAACACTACTCAATTCAAATAAGAGGCTTTTAAAAGGGAAGCTGCCCCAGTCTCGTCCTAACAGTAAACTGCGGGTCACAAGCCATTTCTGCTGCCGTTTTTCAGTCAATTTCTTGCTTTTTTCTCTCTCAATAACAACAGCTTTTGGTACTTGATGCAAGCTCCTTGTGGTTTATCAGTTGAAATGATTCTGAGTAACTGTAAATGATGCACGCCACAGGCTTTATTAGAGCTTCTCATAGAGCTCCCTCCATCTGCAGTGACGTGACATCACTGGCATTAGATCATGTCGCTCCCCAAAGACTTCTAGAGACATTCAAACAACATCATGCAAGTGTCCCTTGGACAATCAGCTCAACATACCTTTGGATATTGAGACACGAAGAAAGCACACCAATCTCCCCCCAGATTTCAGGAGAACCTAGGGCTCTGACTTTACTGACAGTGCCACTCTGCCACCCCAGTTCAAAGCAGATGACTCAATCGACACCGTTCGTACACACACTGATCAGAAAGCCGTGCTGTTGGGTCTAGTTAGCCAGGACTGCGAGCCAATCCATCCTCATAAACACAGACACATCCCCGCCTCCTAAATCCTTAAACTCTAAACAGAAATTATTGCAGAGTGCATTGGAAGCTTTTAAACAACTATAAAACTGCCCCCCTATAAAAAGTGTACAACACCTACATTTACTGCCCTGTCGAGCTCTCGGAGCCACCCGCTCACTCTTTCAGCAGCAGACCCCGGCCGGAAAAGCTGGAAAATTCTTGCTCTTCGATTTAAACGATGCTTGGTTAAAGAATAGAGTCATGTTCATATAATTTCCCATTCTCTGCATATTGTTCCACCTCATGAGAAGGTCATAGACACTCCGGCGGCATCCTGAGGTCTCCATTTCACAGATTGGAGGTTTGATTGAAGCTGCAAATTGCAGTTTACTGACTTGGAGCAAATCAAATTGAACTGAGTTCAGTTGCCAAGCTTTGGAAAGCTTTGGAAATTAACCTGAAATGCTATTCATTTACGAGTTATGCCCCAAGCCTCTGAACTTCTATCTGTTACTGATATTAGGGTCCGGGGAAGTGAAGATCCAGGCCTCTCTTCTCAGCATGACCCAGCACCCTCTGTCCACAGAATGAATCTGTTTCAATAATCATTCATAAACTATTCATATAAAGACCCAGCCAATGAGCATCGGTCCTACAGAAAACACAGGTGTGAGTGTGTGAATGTGTGATATTGTCCAAATGTGTGTGTGTGTGTGTGTGTGTGTGTGTGTGTGTGTGTGTGTGTGTGTGTGTGTGTGTGTGTGTGTGTGTGAGAGAGAGAGAATGACTGGATGAGTGTAAAATTGCCCACATGTGTGTGTGTGTGTTTGTGTTTGTGTGTGTGTGTGTGTGTTTGTGTGTGTGTGTGTGTGTGTTTGTGTGTGTGTGTGTGTGTGTGTGTGTGTGTGTGTGTGTGTGAGAGAGTGACTGTCCTCAACCAGAGCCCTAAACAGGATGAAGTGGTACAGAAGATGAATGAATGAATGCATTGATAAATAGGTGAAAAAATAATGAATCAAGTAATGAATAAATTAATGGATGAACAAACAAACAAACAAATGAATGAATGTATGAAAACATGGGTTAATTGATGAATGAACAATATGTGGCATGGACATACGGATGAATGAATGAATGAATTCATGAATTAATTAATTAACAATAAATGTGTGGGTTAATGGATCAATTAATGAACCAATTGATGAATGAATTAACCGGTGGATGGATGAATGAATGAATGAATGAACAGTCAAACAGTTGAATGAATGCATGAATGAATAAATTGATGGATGTTCAAACAGATAAATGAATGAATGAATGAATGAATGAATGAATGAATGAATGAATGAATGGTCAAACGGTTGAATGAATGTATGAATGAATAAATAAATTGATGGATGTTCAAACTGATAAATGAATGAATGAATGAATGAATGAATGAATGAATGGTCAAACGGTTGAATGAATGTATGAATGAATAAATAAATTGATGAATGTTCAAACTGATAAATGAATGAATGAATAAATGAATGAATGAATGAATGAATGAATGAACTGATTAGTTAATGAATGAATTTATGAATTGACGAATGTTTCCCACCAAAGCATAATCAGTAAATTCTACGCACCCCTAGACAACCTTAAATAGAGCTTGAGCTCACTTCTCTACTGTAACACCAGTGCATCAGGGTCTGGATGATTCCTCATCCCGAGATATTGACCACAGATCAAGTTAACGATGACCCCTGCCCTGCAGGATCTTCAGCTCAAAAGCAGCTCTCCGCAGGCAAAGCTTAAGGCCCCTGCTTTAGCATTTATACACCCCCTGAGTCTTTACCCACGGCCACAAGCCTGGTGCGGTGCATCCATCTTCTGCTGGCACGCTGTGTTTGAACAGATGAGCATTACTCCCTCGCAGAAGCGTGTCTGCCCATACAGAATGAAGCTTGGAAATGACCAGTATGTGGTCCAAGTCACGTGGCTGGGTGAGTAATCACGGAGCGGGTGGGTGAGGGGGGGGCTGCTGACTGACAGTTCCGACCAATCAGAACCCTGTCAGCTGGAGAAAAGCCTCCAAGGCAAATAATAAATAATAACTAATAATAAAAGCATCTCCGTACAGAGCTGTGAGCAGTAGTAGCAGCTTTTGGCGGAGAGTGTGAAGGCGCTAGAGGAAGCTGCGACAGTCACTGGGTCCAGCAGATTCCCCTCAAGACGCTGCCCAGACAGATGGACACAGACTTGGGCAGAATGAAGCCCTTCAGCCAGAGCTTTCTCATCCAGATGGACCTCTGTCCACAGGCTGTGGCCATCAGCTACTCAGTCCAGGGCACTTAGAGCGGGGCAGATGCTCCGAGACTTCAGCCGTGACACCAACGACTATCACTCACCTTTAATGATCCTGGAAATGTCACAGGCATCACCTCGCACTATTTTTCACAACACTGGCTTCACTCACTCTCTCTCTCTCTCTCTCTCTCTCTCTCTCTCTCTCTCTCTCTCTCTCTCTCTCTCTCTCTCTCTCTCTTTCACAAACACTAGGGCAGCACAGTATGTGTTAATCATTACCGCAATATTGCCTGCGATATGCAAATGAGCCCTTTAGCAAAGCTCAAACGTGCTATGAACACCATGACATCTTTGACATTGACTGATCTCCAAGACGCTAGGGGGCAGCAGTTTCACTGCTCTCATAAAGCTTTAAACATGGGCCGCTCTGGATCTGAGGTAATTCACATGTCCACAGGTATTTTTTAAGGAGGGTGTTTTTTAAAAAAGAGCTGTGTTTATTTACACTGTGCACACGGCTCTCACTCATCTCCCAAATTAAATGAAGCCGAGGAGTCGACTCCAGTAGAGTCAATTCTTTGATTCAAATGCATATGAGATCTCGGGTTGACTCCGTTCGAGCGACGTTATGGTGCAGTCAGGGTTCTGTAACAAATGGAGTCAGTTTCAGAGTCGAAAAACAGACCCGACACCAGAAAACTCAGAGATTTGAGTCACTTAATTAAAAAGTCGATTCTTTGACTCCTGGGATTTGGGGTTGACTCGGGGCAAGTGACTCCGAGTGGAATCGTGGAGTCTATACACGTGGTGCAGTCTTGGTTCAAATCAAGTGGAGATGAGGAGTCGACTGGAGTTGGAAATTAACTCCAGAAAACCCTTAAGTGTAACCATAGCAACATCACATAACATTATAGTGAAAACAGCACTGAACTAGATCCTTTATGGAGAGTGGGTCGAGTCCACCATTGAAGGAGGGTGAAGGGTTTTGGAACGATTGTTGTGATCCAGATAAACTGCTTGACGCTATGTGGTGACTACAACATCTCAAATTTCAAAACAGGACCCTGTTTAGCCTTGACCTGGATCAATATTGGCTATGTTTATTTATCATGAATATTATATACCCATGTGTACTGTTCACTGAGATGGCTTGCCACCCCTGGTCACCAATATAAAGATAAGCCCAGCTAGGCACCTGTAGACCTATGTTCTATGGGTTCAGAGTTGTTTGTTTTTTTGTGTATCTCTATTACATAATCATAACTATGTAATTACAGAATAATAAGCCTCTGTGTGTACTAAGGTTGAATTTAAGATGGCGTTTTAATATATTGTAGACATAACACAGAGGAAATTTACAGCAACATAATTACAACGTGATATTTTGTTCCTTATGCACACCCACGCTCCAAACAGCTTTGCATTGGCAAGGCTACAGTCAGCACACACTTAAGAAGCTTTAAGGATATGTTCCCAGCTCAGGCTTATATTTAGAGAACTGCAGAATCTGTCTTTCATTTGAATAAAGCTAATTAAAGGATGCAACTCACCCAGACTCCCCCTTGGAAATGCAGTTTGTTCTTAATTAAAGGGAGGAGATCCATATCTCTCAGGTTCATAAGGATGTGGGAAATGTTAGGAAGGGAACGATGCAGATAACAGGACCATTTGATAGTAGCTAACCCTTATCCTTGTGTTTTTTGTCAATATTCAAAACAACAAAGAGGGTGCAAGCAGAAGCTACAGAATCAATGCTAATGCGAAGCTGATAGGAACCTTTACCCTTGACCTAGCTGCTTTTTATTCATTTCCCAGACACCTTCTCCACTGCTCAACACCCAGCATTTGCATTCTCAGCACTCTGGCCATCACTGACCACTAGCTGGACACCTCCCCCACCTCCGTAAGGCTGGGATCTCCTGGCAGTGTCTTGGCAATTCTCTGGCGTCTCTTTAAACTAAGCCTTGCCAGCCCTCCATCATCTCCCACTGAGCATCACTCACACATGAGCCATGCAAATCCTCCCGACTTGAGCTTCTCGCAGCCAAAGAGCTCCCAACCAGACTCCTCAACCTCTCCAAGTGCAATTACAGCCCAAAAGGAAAGCACACCCATCCATAGGAATCCATAAGAATCTCCACTTGTTGAAGGTATACATATAGCTTAGGATACACCAAAAGCATGGTCGTTACTTGATAATAAGCCTTCGGTTTTAAGTAAGTATTTATTAAGTAATAAGCCTAGGATTGAAGGGCTTATAACTGAATAATTAGCCTCTGATTTAAGTGGTTATAACTGAATAATCAGCCTAGGATTGAAGGGCTTATAACTGAATAATTAGCCTCTGATTTAAGCGGCTATAACTAAATAAGTATTTAATGGTCATAAATGAGTAATAAGCCTAAAATCCAAAGGGCTATACCTGAAACATGCATATATATACTAATGTAACTGGGTTTATAACTAAACAACAACCCTGTGATATAAAGAGTTAATAAACTAATGGTTTATGGAGCCGAACAACTGTAGAATAATCCTGGATTATAGAGAATAAATCCTAAAATCCTAGTATTAAATGATTAATAACATAGTTACTGTCAGCCAGTGATTTACCAGGTGTATTACTAATTGGTTACCCTAGGGTCATTAGGTGTAATAAATCTACAGGTTTTAGCCTGTGGTTCAGGTGATCTAACTAAGGTATAAGATAGTAATAAGTAAAGATGTCAGGTGAATTGGGGTTAATAACATGCTCGCTATTGGTGGTAATTACAGAATGATAAGCCTGTGATTTGAGAAAATGTATTGGGGAAAATATATCTAGCATTTAAAGAGTTTAATAATGAATTAAGAGCCCTACAGTATAATATGTTTATAACAGGATAATAAACTTGAAAGGCTAATGTTTATGGTGTCATTTATCAGGAAAACAAGCTTACTAAGGGCTTACTAACATGGTAACAACAGGATAATAAAGGATACAATGAGTAATTAGCCTACAGATTAAATCTTCTTGGCAGTCACACAGTTGACGGCAAGAACTGAATGTACCTACTGTTGTTAGTAACTAATAATAATGACTTAATAATAAAAACCCAAGGTAATACAATAATGACATTATAATTAAGCACGATTATTGCTTGGTATTTTTGATAACAAGAAAATAACATGGTAATTACATGGTAATAAACAATAATAAATGATAACTGAATAGCAAAAGTGGTCCTAGACAACTTACACACAGCCGACACAGATGAAAGTAAGAGACAGAATAAAAGAGGATGTGTAAAGAATTACGCACGCTGACGATCCTCTCGGAGGTGCCCCCTCGCGAGACGGTGGTCCCGTTGAGCCCCACAAGGGAAGGCAGTGTCTGGGACATCCAGTTAGTGACCATGGCCATGGTGCTGAGCACCGCTCCAATCTTCAGCAGTGGCACGCTCATGACCGCACGCCTGGCCCGCTACCGACCCCCCCCGACCCGCTCAGCCCCGCGCCAGGGGGTCCTCGCACCCTCTCTCTCACACACACACACACACACACGCTTGCACACGTCTGGCTACGGTCAGCAGCGAGAGCGGCGCGGTCACACGCAGCCGGCCAGAGCGGACAGACGATGAAAATCCAGCCTCATCACAGCGCCCCGGTCCTCACAGCTCTCAATCCCACTGCCTCAGAGCGACTGCCAGTTTCCCTCCCTCTCTCTCTCTCTCTCTCTCTCTCTCTCTCTCTCTCTCTCTCTCTCTCTCATGCTCTCTCGCTCTCTCAAGATGCAGCGCTGCGCATTGGCTGCCTCCCTCTCTTCCTCTCTCTGCTCCCTCCCATTTTCTCTACCTCTCTCCCTCTATTTTTGTGTTCTCTCTTCCTCCATGTTTCTCCCTTTCCCTCTCCTCCCCTAATTTTCTCTCTTTTCTTTTCTCTCTTACTCACTCTCTTTTTCTTTACCTCTTTCTTTTCTGTCCCCTATTCACTCTATTTTCCACCTTCCCTTTTCTCTACGCTTCTCTCTGCCTCTGTCTATTCTCTTTTCTCTCAGTCTTTCTCTCTCTGTATCCCCCCTTTCCACCCATCCCTCTCTTTCCAGCTCGCTTTCTCTATTTTATATATTTCTCTGTCTCTTTCTCTGTCTATCTGTCTCTGTCATGCCCTCCCTTCACTGCTCTCTCTTCCCTCAGCATCGTTCCACACACACACACACACCTCTCCCCCACACTGTCCCTCTCATTTTCAGCAGAGAAACAAACAGCCATCTCTACATACAATCGGCCTTTTGATGCCATGCAAGGTGGTTTTTAAAGTGGTTTTAAAGGCAGCTGGCCGGTTGAGGGCGAGAGACATACAGAGAGAGAAGGAGAGAGGGACACAGTGTGTGTGTGTGTGTTGGGGGGGGGGGGGGGGGGTGTAACAGAAGACAGAAAGCTCCTGGAGTGTTAATGAGGAGAAGGATGAGGCGTTCCAGTCGGTGGTTCCTCTCTGCCGAAAGCCCATCAATCAAACACACCGTCTGACACCTCCTTAATCAGCCTGTAATATGAAAAAGTCCAGACGTCCTGCTTCTTCAACGTCTCACCCGGTCCGGCTTTCGCCCATACTAACCACCCCCAGACCCACAGGATCCCGTCCTACCACTCAGCCCTGTGACCCCAGGTCTGGGGAGGGGGCTCAACACCTTAAAGAGACTGTTGAGCCTCAATATGCAATGACATGACTTGACCAGTTCAAGCCCTGGCTGACCAATGGCATTCGTTTGAGATCATTGAGGTGGACGATTAAGACTCCTTAAGCTGTCCATACTTAGGTCCTGTTCACATCTGGCATTAGCAAACATCTTGGGACATCCAATCACAAGGGACTGAGCTTAAGTGCTGTCCACTGAAAACCCTTATTCATGTTTGAGTATAAGCTATTAAAGGGTCACCCAGGCCATCTACAAACACCCAGGAGAGAGCGCCCGTTTAGTGCTGGGCTGGTCACTCATGAAGCGATCTGACCAACCATTGTCCATGTTATGGTCAGCAGAGCCTTAGTTGCTCAAGCTCAAATAAACAAACATGGCTGTCTGGCGCCCTCTTCAGGTGTTATCAGAAGAACATGCACATTATCCGCTACTGCCCTCTAGAGGTGATATTGCACCAAAGTAGATCTTATAACCTGCTCGCCATTATTCAGAAATGAAAGAGTGGAGGAAACGCAAAGATAAACCAGTTCTCATAATGAGAACCTTCATAACAGCACGAGGAGAAGCAAGATTAAGGCTGGATTAGTTTCTTAGTGGGAAGACACACAAGAAAATACAAGACTGCAATGGGGCACGTCCCTAAGATCAGGAGGAAGACATTTGGGGAAGGAACAAGACTCAAGGGTTCAAGGTCAAAGGAAGTGACCAGAAGGACCAGAAGTGAGAAGCACTGCGTAGACCCCAGACTCACCAAAGAGAAATAAGAAGAAACATTGACAAGGTCCAAGACTCACTGAGAAGACCCATGACTCAGAGACGAAGAAGCCCTGAGAAAGACCTAGACTCAAAAAAGGACAAGGAATGAAACACTGACAGGAACCAAGACTCAAGCAGGAGCAGGACGAAGAAGCACTGAGAAGAACCAAGACTCAGACGGAGAAACCAATTGCCCCCACTGCCACGAAGAGCACAATTACCAATGGTCAGTGAGAATGATGATGAGGAAACAATATCAAACAGACTGACCAGAGGCACCGGGAATGATTGACCAATCAGATGAGCTGATCTATGGTTACTGTGGTTTTACACGGTATCTGTGGTGTTCTGAGTTAATGGAAGGAGGACCCCATTAGGAGAGAATGCTCTGTGGCCCTCAGAAGATCTCTGTGCTCCAGTGATTATCCAAGCTGGCAGGATGCTGTGGACTGAATGGAGGAAGTGCTGTGGACTGAGTGGAAGGAGTACGGTGGATGGAGTGGAGGGCGTGCCGTGAACGGTGTGGAAGGCGTACAGTGGATGGAGTGGAGGGCGTGCGGTGGACGGAGTGGAGGGCGTGCGGTGGACGGAGTGGAGGGCGTGCGGTGGTTGGAGTGGAGAGCGTGCGGTGGTTGGAGTGGAGAGTGTGCGGTGGACTGAGTGGAGGGCGTGCGGTGAATGGAGTGGAGGGCGTGCCATGGATGGAGTGGAGGGAGTGTCGTGGACGGAGTGGAGGGCGTGCGGTGGTTGGAGTGGAAGGCATACAGTGGATGGAGTGGAGGGCGTGCGGTGGTTGGAGTGGAAGGCGTACAGTGGATGGAGTGGAGGGCGTGCGGTGGTTGGAGTGGAGGGCGTGCGGTGGTTGGAGTGGAGAGCGTGCGGTGGACGGAGTGGAGGGCGTGCGGTGGTTGGAGTGGAAGGCGTACAGTGGATGGAGTGGAGGGCGTGCGGTGGTTGGAGTGGAGGGCGTGCGGTGGTTGGAGTGGAGAGCGTGCGGTGGACGGAGTGGAGGGCGTGCGGTGGTTGGAGTGGAGGGCGTGCGGTGGTTGGAGTGGAGAGCGTGCGGTGGATGGAGTGGAGAGCGTGCGGTGAACAGAGTGGAGGGCGTGCGGTGGTTGGAGTGGAGAGCGTGCGGTGGACGGAGTGGAGGGCGTGCGGTGAACGGAGTGGAGGGCATGCCATGGATGGGGTTGAGGGAGTGTCGTGGACTGAGTGGAGGGTGTGCCGTGGACTGAGTGGAGGGTTTGCTGTGGACAAAGTGGGGGGTGTGCAGCGGACTGAGTTGAGGGCGTGCGG
>NC_089805.1:8827034-8889534 GCF_029633855.1 Hoplias malabaricus | reverse complement strand
CTAACCCTAAACTCAACTCTACACATTGTCCTAACCCTAAACTCAACTCTACACATTGTCCTAACCCTAACTCAACTCTACACATTGTCCTAACCCTAAACTCAACTCTACACATTGTCCTAACCCTAACTCAACTCTACACATTGTCCTAACCCTAAACTCAACTCTACACATCGTCCTAACCCTAAACTCAACACCTGACATTGTCCTAACCCTAAACTCAACTCTACACATCGTCCTAACCCGAAACTCAACACCTGACATCGTTCTAACCCTAAACTCAACTCTACACATTGTCCTAACCCTAAAGTCAACTCTACACATTGTCCTAACCCTAAACTCCACTCTACACATCACTCTAACCCTACACTCAACTCTACACATCGTCCTAACCCTAAACTCAACACTACACATCTCCCTAACCCTAAACTCAACTCTACACATCGTCCTAACCCTAAACTCAACTCTACACATCACTCTAACCCTAAACTCAACTCTACACATCGTCCTAACCCTAAACTCAACTCTACACATCACTCTAACCCTACACTCAACTCTACACATCGTCCTAACCCTAAACTCAACTCTACACATTGTCCTAACCCTACACTCAACTCTACACATCGTCCTAACCCTAAACTCAACACCTGACATCGTCCTAACCCTAAACTCAACTCTACACATTGTCCTAACTCTACACTCAATTCTACACATTGTCCTAACCCTAAACTCAACACCTGACATCGTCCTAACCCTAAACTCAACTCTACACATCACTCTAACCCTAAACTCAACTCTACACATTGTCCTAACCCTACACTCAACTCTACACATCACTCTAACCCTACAATCAACTCTACACATTACTCTAACCCTACACTCAACTCTACACATCACTCTAACCCTACACTCAACTCTTCACATCACTCTAACCCTACAATCAACTCTACACATTACTCTAACCCTACACTCAACTCTACACATCACTCTAACCCTACACTCAACTCTACACATCACTCTAACCCTACACTCAACTCTACACATTGTCCTAACCCTAAACTCAACACCTGACATCGTCCTAACCCTACACTCAACTCTACCCATCACTCTAACCCTAAACTCAACACTACACATCGTTCTAGCCCTAAACTCAACACTATAAACATATCACGCCACGGATCTGTCACCTCTGTGATTTTACATGGAAAGGTATAGTCTCAGACCTCAGCAGGAGAGAGGTCTCTGAGCTGGGCACTGCATCGCTGAGCTGCAGACCAAGCCAAATAGGCAAGGCAAGTTTATTTATAGAGCACCTTTCATATAAAAGCAATTCAAAGTGCTTTTCAAATATATAGTTTGTCTCACTTCCAATGGTAGCTAAGTAGAATTTACAAACTCAATCAAGAGTTCTAGTGTTCTCACCTGAAAAAACAAGCTGCAGCAAGTTGCCCAGCAGCAAAACACAAACAGGACAACAAATAATGATTTGACAACAGCTAGACTTATACTAGATGTCCTAACTGATATAGAGAGAAGACACCAGAAACATCTGCAGTGTCACTAGACAGTCGTAGTAGCTATTCACTATTAAAGAGAGCTAAATCTGAAACAGTGTATATGAGTCCAAACCTCACAGAGTTCAAATCTAGGGAATTAAACCCAAAATAAAGGGCACAACTACGCTAAGGTTTAAAGAATATAATGAAAACTATTTCTAAAATCAGCCTTCACACTAATTAAACAAGGTTAATTAAATTAAATAGACAAAACAGTTTTA
Organism: Hoplias malabaricus; assembly: GCF_029633855.1. Lineage (NCBI taxonomy): Eukaryota > Metazoa > Chordata > Actinopteri > Characiformes > Erythrinidae > Hoplias > Hoplias malabaricus. The sequence goes on along the minus strand of NC_089805.1, from coordinate 8,887,757 downwards.
GTCATTTTCAAAAGGTCAAACTTGAACTCAGCAAAGTCTGGGGAAAAAGGGAAATTCAAGAACTTAAACCTTAATTCTGAAAATGTGTCAGAAATGTATGTGGGAAGCTTAGGCCACTGGGATCATATTGTAAATTCCAATGGTTTGGAATGGTATGACAAAAAAATATATATATATATATCTCTACAGCAGGGACATTCACAATCGAACCTTAGAAATTCTCTTACTACATTTTAAAAATGAAAATTGGGGATACGATACATGGAAAGATATACAACAAAAGAACCAAGGTGATCCAGTCTGTGAACAGAAGGCCAATGAGAACTGAAAGCCTATGAGAGCCAATAAACACTATATAGACCCAGTAGAGGGTGGAGTTGGAGTTGGGTCCTTTTAATTGGAGCCCAAAACACATTACACATTGGTCTATAGTCCCAACACTATCAACCAGGAAACCATCTGGGGTTCCTCCCTCATCTGCAGTCCACACTGAGTGGCCCCTACTAGCTTTCATCCATCGCTTGCAGAGACAGAGCTGTAGCTGAACGATACAGAGCTGCCACCAGAGACATTATCAGACGAGGAGAACGCTTTCTGGTTGCAATATGAATAGATTCACTTGTAATGCTCAGTATGACATGATCAGGTTTATGATTTCTGCTGTTATTACAATAGGGCGTGTTTCTGAATAATGCTACAACAGGTTTGCCATGATTTAGCTTTTGCATGAAACATCTCAATGCCCCCGTTCACGTGATGCATGAGGGAGTGAAGGAGTGAGCGTGGGCACATAGCTTTGTACATGGCAACTGAGATTCTCTCTGTGTTTTGACTAGGGCTGTTGATCAATTTTAAAATATCATAAAATAATGATTACTCACACAGTTTGCTGTGATTAATCGTAATTAATCACATTCATTCATTGGTTGTCTGTAACTTATCCAGTTCAGGGTCATGGTGGGTCCAGTGCCTACCCAGAATCACTGGGAGCAAGCTGGAACACACCCTGGAGGGGGCGTCAATCCTACACAGGGCGACACACACTCACACATTCACACACAATCGATGAACACTTCAGAGTAGCCTGATTAATCACATTGCCTTAAAAAATAATAGTAATGCATTATAAAATGCAATCAGAGCAATAAATTTACAGTGACAGGGTTAGCATCGGACAGTGAAGCATTACTAGTGAAAATTAATGTTACCGTGAAGCACGGTGGTGCAGCAGGTAGTGTCGTAGTCACACAGCTCCGGGTGACTGTCTGTGAGGAGTGTGGTGTGCTCTCCCTGTGTCTGCGTGGGTTTCCTCCGGGTGACTGTCTGTGAGGAGTGTGGTGTGTTTTTCCTGTGTCTGCGTGGGTTTCCTCCGGGTGACTGTCTGTGAGGAGTGTGGTGTGTTCTCTCTGTGTCTGTGTGGGTTTCCTCCGGGTGACAGTCTGTGTGGAGTGTGGTGTGTTCTCTCTGTGTCTGCGTGGGTTTCCTCCGGGTGACTGTCTGTGAGGAGTGTGGTGTGTTCTCCCTGTGTCCGTGTGGGTTTCCTCCGGGTTCTCCGGTTTCTTCCCACAGTCCAAAAACACACGTTGGTAGGTGGATTGGTGACTCAAAAGTGTCCATAGGTGTGAGTGTGTGAGTGAATGTGTGTGTTACCCTGAGAAGGACTGGCGCCCCCTCCAGGGTGTATTCCTGCCTTGCACCCAGTGATTCCAGGTAGGCTCTGGACCCACTGCGACCCTGAACTGAATAAGTGGTTACAGATAATGAATGAATGAATGAATGAATGAATGAACAAATGAATAAATATTACCGTGCAACTACCGTGCAACTCAACCAATAAACATCTTCATGTTCCAGAGAGAGAGAGTGAGAGAAAGAAAAAAGAGAGAGGACAAAGGGTGAGAGGGATTTAGTTATAATATTTAATTAGTAAAAGGTAATCTATGCTCTGATTTAAACTGTAGAGACACTGTGTTTATGTCACTACATACATGCACTAATATGTCTTTTTTGCAATTTGTGCTACATTAGGACTTCTGTGTGATTGGATATGGTATGTCCTTCCATGGACCCCACATATACATACAGCGTACTGCTCCCTCTGCTCAAATTAGTATCTATCTACCTATTTCCTGCTGAAGTAAAACAAAGCAACCTGTGGAAGCCTCCACACACATGGGAGACCTCACCTCACTCGCAGATAGTGACCCGAGGTGGGACTGAACTGTCCTGGAGCTATGTGACGGTGACCCCACCTGCCGTCCCTGTTGCTTTTAGAGCCAACACATTGTGATGGGACATGTTTTTCTAGGTACAGATTACATTTCTGTAGGTGGAGCCCATTTCTGAGGTATCTGAGATGCATTAGGCCCCTCAAACCTCCAGGGGCCACCACTAAAGAGAGAAGCAGAGTACTATGGAATGGTATTAGGAACACTAACCCTGCTCTTAGAAAGCCTCTGTCTGGCACATTTTGGTATTTACTCTTCTCTAACACACCTGACCCATTAACCAGCGTGATGGCCAGCCCTGGCTGAGCTGAATGGGTGTAATAGAGCACTCTGAAATGTGGCGGACAGTGGTACCCCAGACCAGGCCTCCCCCTGTTGGAAACTCCTAGAGTCCGCTATGAATAACACATCAACAGAAACAAACTGGAGCTGGAGAACAGTAAACAAAGCAGTCAAGCCGACTCCTCCCTGGAGATCGTCAGCTACAGCCACTCTTCCCAAAGGTGTTATTATTTGGACACGCTGAGCTCCACAACAACCATCCTCCCTCTCTGAGCCTGACAAGCTTCTCCAGACAGCTTCAGTGAGGGAGACACTAGCAGACAGCAAGAGACGATGGGAGTCGGTGGAGAATCTGAGCCCAAGTGTCCTATAACAAGCACTAAGCCCTCGTCCTTGGACCCTTACCTTCAAGGGTTAAGCTGAGCTTTTTAAAGGTGGCAATTGTTCCACTGGTGTCTACATCGAGCACGATGCCGTTCAGTTCAGGAGAAGACTCAACTCATGATATGACATGATATATTGGTTGCTAAACAAACCATTCTCAAAAAGAATGGCTCCCGATATCATACGAATAATTCTACATACCCTCAATGGATTGTGTGGACAATTGATCACTCATCATACACTCACTTATTCAGCTTCATCCAGCAGAACTGGAGCCAGTCGATCACATGACACACTCACCCAGTTATTCATTCACTCACTCCTTTGGACCACACACACATACATATACACACCCTGTTTCTCACACATACCTCTGAATAATTTCACACTATCACCCAGTCACTCACACAATCACACCTACGGACATTTTCATACACTCACACAGTCACTCACCCAGACACTCACAGCCGTAGACAATTTCATACTCTCACCCAATCACTCACACACTCACCCAGTCACTCATACACTCTTCTAGCCACTGATACACTCACCCAGTCACTCACAGACTCACCCTGTCACTCATACACACATCTAGTCACTCACAGACTCACCCAGTCACTGATACACTCACCCAGTCACTCATACACTCATCTAGCCACTCATACACTCACCCAGTCACTCACAGACTCACCCAGTCATTCACACACTCACCCAGTCACTCAGACACTCACCCTGTCACTCACAGACTCACCCAGTCATTCACACACTCACCTAGTCACTCAGACATTCACCCAGTCACTCACACACTCACCCAGTCACTCACACACTCACCCAGTCACTCACAAACACATTTAGTCAATTAGACATTCACCCAGTCACTCGCACACTCATTTAGTCACTCAGACATTCACCCAGTCACTCAGACACTCACCCAGTCACTCACAGACTCACCCAGTCATTCACACACTCACCTAGTCACTCAGACATTCACCCAGTCACTCACACACTCACCCAGTCACTCACACACACATTTAGTCAATTAGACATTCACCCAGTCACTCGCACACTCATTTAGTCACTCAGACATTCACCCAGTCACTCACACACTCACCCAGTCACTCACAGACTCACCCAGTCACTCACACACTCACCTAGTTACTCACACACTCACCCAATCACTCACACACTCAACCTGTCACTCACACACTTACCTAGTCACTCACAGACTCACCCATTCACTCACACACTCACCTAGTCACTCAGACATTCACCCAGTCACTCAGACACTCACACTGTCACTCACACACTCACCCTGTCACTCACAGACTCCCCCAGTCACTCACACACTCACCTAGTTACTCACAAACTGACAAACCAATCCATCTAGTAATGTGTTTCCAGACTGTGTTGGAGTTTGAAATCCCAAACTTCATACCAACACTCTACCAGAAGTGTTTCTCTCTGTCTTTCACTCTCTCTCTCTCTCTCTCTCTCTCTCCCTCTCTCTCTCTCTCTCTCTCTCTCTGTAGAGGTATGAACATTAGTCTCTTTGTGGACCCCCCCGCTGCTGGGGTAATGACACTGTTCACATTCATCTCACTACTATCACTTATGATCAGCTATGATTACTATGATCACCACGGCACCACAGTGACCCACTTACAACCCTGGCCTTGGCGACTAATTCAGGCAATAACATCATCCTGACAGACTGACCTCCATGAATCTCTTATTCAAGCGTTCTTCCTGTGGGGGAAGAGGAAAAATACCCCCACCCCAAGCTGTATTGCAAATGGACTAATTACAGAGGGTAAATTGGGTATCTTCAGCTCAGGTGAGAGGTATCTGCATGCCGGTTAATTGAGGTTGCCCCACAAGACTGGTCTCCTGCTCTAAAACACTCTTCTCCTCGCTGCTGGATTTGGCCTTGTCAATATCTCAGAGAATAATTGGCTTTTCCTTTCAAAGCTGCGAGGGGCGAGGACTTGATTTCTTTTTAAACCGAGTGATATTTAAAGGGGGCCTTATATGGAAAAAAAACTCTCTTGTTCAGAGCATGTGCACCTTAATGTGTGTATCTGGAGTCTACCAACTCACACACCTTCAAACAAGACCACCCAGTCAGGTGTCTGTGGGATAAAACATTGGTTCTGATGTTGAGCTGTGTCATACATAAAGTGCGGAGACTTTAGGGTTGCCCCGCCCCTTCGTCTGAGTCTGTCCAATCACAGCACCGGACCCTCGTTTACGTGAGAGCACAATGACAAAGCAAAACGAGCGCAGAGAAATGAAGAGCATACAGAAAACACATGTGAACAGAGAAGAGAACAGAGCAAAAACGGCTAAAGAACAAAGCTTCTGCGCCTTGCTCCTCACTGCTGTGCACTCAGGGTCGGGGTGAACAGCGAGTGGCTCATTATAATATAAAGGAACAGGGCTGTTTAGACAGGGGGAGAGCACTGCTGTGAGGCTGATCCTTTGACCAAATGAAAGTCATTCTCTGAACATGCTACAGTATGATTTGCAATGTACAGATTCCCTGATGATACCCTTCATTTTAGATGAGCGGGTCAGCAGGCATCTGGAAACCACTGGCCAGTTTTGGAGATGGTGAACAGATTCTAACAGTGAAATCTCATGTGGATCTCTATTATTCAAGCTGCAGCTCAGGCTAACACCAAACACAGTTACTGTAGTGTGGTAACGTTTGGTGTAAACACATTCAGGGCCTGGTTTTGGTGAATGAAACAGCTGTTATCAAACACCATTTTCAGCATTAGATTTCACCTGTACAGAAGCTACTGCTAATGGGTTTGGAGCTCTAAAAAAGAGGCCTAAACCCATTTGAAGCCCTTAGAAATACTACATGTAGGTTTTCAAAGCACTGAAAGGTCTTTGGAATGAAAGGGTATGTTGGAGCCCTGGTGTCAGTCTTTTCCTGTCTGATGTAATCACTCTCGGAGAGAACAGCCAGAGCATGAAAACATTTTTAGCACATGGAAAGCAACCAAGGAAAATACAAATAACTGTGAATGCAAATAAGCAACTGTTCAGCAGTAGTCCTTATGACAGCTTGGGTAAATATTTAATTTTCACAGTGTTTGAATATTAAAACAGAATCCTCATCGAGTTAAATACTTCAAATATTCAGGGCTTTGATTTATAATACCTTTAGCCCTCAAAATACCAGCAAGATCTTCACCAATATATTTATAGCGTATATAGAATACTTTTTACTAAAAAGAGCACTTCTGCTCCCATCCACCGATGGTGCTGTTTCACTAAATACACTCTGTTATATACATGAAGAAGAGCTACGGAATCAGCTGTAATCAGTTAGCGATAGCATTACATAGACACACAACACTGGCAATTCAAACCATATAGAGTTTACAGTTAGGTTTTCAGTTAAGTTTAGGTTAAAGTTTAGGTCTAGGTTTAAGATTAAGGGTGAGGATTATGTGTAGATTAAGGTTTAAGGTTATGGATAGGTGTAAGGCTAGGTTTAGGGTTAGGTGTTAGCACACATTCACCTAGTCACTCACAGACTCACCCAGTCACTCACACACTCACCCAGACACTCAGACATTCACCCAGTCACTCACACACTCAACCTGTCACTCACACACTCACCCAGTCACTCACACACTCATTTAGTCACGCAGACATTCACCCAGTCACTCACACACTCACCCAGTCACTCACAGACTCACCCAGTCATTCACACACTCACCCAGTCACTCAGACATTCACCCAGTCACTCACACACTCACCCGGTAACTCACACACTCACCCAGTCACTCACACACTCATTTAGTCACTCAGATATTCACCCAGTCACTCACACATTCACCTAGTCACTCAGACATTCACCCAGTCACTCACACACTTACCCGGTCATTCACACACTCACCCAGTCACTCACACACTCATTTAGTCACTCAGACATTCACCCAGTCACTCACACACTCACCCAGTCACTCACAGACTCACCCAGTCACTTACACACTCATCTAGTCACTCACACACTCACCCGGTCACTCACAGACTCACCCAGTCACTCACACACTCACTTAGTTACTCACACACTCACCCAGTCACTCACACACTCACCCTGTCACTCACAAACTCACCTATTCACTCACAGACTCACCCAGTCACGCACACACTCACCCTGTCACTCAGACATTCACCTAGTCACTCACACACTCACCCTGTCACTCACACTCACCTAGTCACTCACACACTCACCCAGTCACTCACACACTCAACCTGTCACTCACACACTCACCTAGTCACTCACACACTCATCTAGTCACTCACACACTCACCCAGTCACTCACACATTCACCCTGTCACTCACACACTCACCTAGTCACTCACAGACTCACCCAGTCACTCACACACTCAACCTGTCACTCATACACTCACCTAGTCACTCACACACTCATCTAGTTACTCACACACTCATCTAGTCACTCACACACTCACCCAGTCACTCACACACTCAACCTGTCACTCACACACTCACCTAGTCACTCACACACTCACCCAGTCACTCACACACTCACCTAGTCACTCACACACTCACCCTGTCACTCACACACTCACCCTGTCACTCACACGCTCACCTAGTCACTCACACACTTTCATTTGTAACATGAACCTGAATCTGAACCTTAGAGTTATATTTATGATTAAGGTAAAGGTTAGAATTATAATGAGTGCTGATTTTTCACACAGGAACGTCACAGAAATTCTCCTGAGCATCTAAGAACATTGAGAGTGCACAATTTATGAATAGTTTATACATAGTTTATAAATCCTGAAAAATATGTTTTTGTAAAATTGCACAATTCACCTTGAGGCAGATCATAAAAATAAATTGTTATTATTTTAATAGATTTATATGCAATTGTACATTCTAACATTCTAATTCCATCCAGTAACTGCATTGCTATACTTAGCTTAGTGAAGTGTGTAATAAAAACTGAAAACTGCTGGATTTCCAGTGCATTTAAGCAATGAATTCAAAGAGAAACCAAGTAAGAAATTACATTCTCTAGAAGAATATGAACCACTGCCAGTCATTCAATCCAACTTCTTACTTCACTCTCCAGTTCTGAAGGACATTGACAACAGGGAATCTCCATTTAGACCCGCACTGCAGATTGTACAATTACAATGGAGCACTTGTAATAGTCTCTTAGTGCTGGAGGAGGCTTAATCCATGCCTGGGAAATAGGCACAAGGCTGTCGTCTATATATTTTTTTCAGTAGGACATTTTTAAAAAGGGACTCTGATGAGTGGTGTTATAGTGGTAAGTGGCTAATTGTTAGCGCCAGAGGAAAATCTTTGAAAGGAAATATGTTTCCAGGCTCTGGGAATACTCTGCAGGGCAGAGGGGTGGGGTGGGGGGTAATGCAGTCCCGGTTTGGGGTGGTCTGAGTTTAACCATGGCAACATGAGGAGAATTTAAACGATCCTGGAGCTTTGGGCCTAATGCAAACCATTACTCCTAGATTCCTGGGGGTATTCCAGTACCATGCAAGTGAGAAAACATCATTCATCCCTTTCATTTAGAAACTAAATGGCCATTAAGTAGAATGCATTTATTTTCAGGGTCAAAAATAAATATTTTAAACAGAGAATATCATGAGTTCAGTTTTAGAAGCTGGTTGCATTAGCTCCTACCCCTGAGCCCAGTAATCCCACTGTCTGAGATGTTGAGACCAGGACTCTGGGACGTCTCCAACACGTTGCCTGGACAGGAATGGAGGCTCGTGCACATGGTTCTGCTCATAAACTTTAGTTTTATGAAAACTTAAAATCACTTTAGAAAAGAAGTGCAGTCAGATACAATAATCCCCCCTCCCACCACCTTTTTAGAGATTTCTTAACCCCTCCCTTTCACCTACACCCAAAATTTTATTTAAGTATTTAATTTGCCAAATTTGGGCGGCACGGTGGTGCAGCAGGTTAGTGTCGCAGTCACACAGCTCCAGCAGCCTGGAGGTTGTGGGTTTGATTCCCGCTCCGGGTGACTGTCTGTGAGGAGTTGGTGTGTTCTCCCTGTGTCTGTGTGGGTTTCCTCCGGGTGACTGTCTGTGAGGAGTGTGGTGTGTTCTCCCTGTGTCTGTGTGGGTTTCCACCGGGTGACTGTCTGTGAGGAGTGTAGTGTGTTCTCCCTGTGTCTGCGTGGGTTTCCACCGGGTGCTCCGGTTTCCTCCTACAGTCCAAAAACACACTTTGGTAGGTGGATTGGTGACTCAAAAGTGTCCGTAGGTGTGAGTGTGTGAGTGAATGTGTGTGTGTGTGTTGCCCTGTGAAGGACTGGCGCCCCCTCCAGGGAGTATTCCCGCCTTGCGCCCAATGATTCCAGGTAGGCTCTGGACCCACCGCGACCCTGAACTGGTTACAAATAATGAATGAATGAATGAATGAATGAATTTGCCAAATTTCAATTTGAAATGAGGAAATCTAAACCCAATAAAGTATAATTCATAAAAACTGAACTCTATGAACATTATAAGTGAACACAGTGAACTAACTGGTTTGTTAATAGCATTTGTTGTATGCTACACTCTCAGGATCTGTGGCTAGCGCCCTCCAGTGCTCAGTGTCATCCACAACCCAGTCTGAAAAGAGGTGAGTGGGGAGAGTATAGAGAGCTGTGCTTGGTGACACATTTCTTTAAACAGCCTAATCTTCTAGAGTTCCTTTTTCTGCAGGTTATGAATGTGCATGCAGGCTGTATAATTTAATGAAGGGTTGCTATAATTACTCGCTCAGCTTGGCAGGAGATAACTCATAACATGTCCACAGACTGGCTACTTAATGGGAAATTTTTCCTCAGGAAAAATATATATGGGAAAAATTGGCGTTGCCAAACCGTAGGCAGTCAGCGGTAAACGCCTGTAACTCCATCACGAGAGAGGGATCCGGGGGCTAAGCACTGTTTCCATTCTGTTTCTTTCTTCTTTGAACAGAGGAATGATTTAATCCAACGTTTAGGCGAGGGTCTAATACTAAGCAGGATGTCTGAAGGAGAAATGGTTTGGACTGTAGCTTGAGCAATGTCCTCCTCCGTTGGCAGGCAATTACATGTTGTGACAGCATTCTTTATTTCATTAAACATTTGACCATTTTACACTTGTTAATACAATAGAATAAAACCACCAAACTAGATGTAGGTTTACTGTGGGGTACAAGTACAAACCACGTAAAAGTGCTCTTATAAAAATAGAAGTGCTATTAAAATTCAGCCGTACGAAAAGTGTGTAACGGAAGCTGTCAGGCCAAAATAAAAAAACAAAACAAAACCTCACAGCTTCCAGTGGGGTCGGCCGTCCGGCGTTTTACATCTGCCTCGGCTCTTAAAATAACAGTTTGCATAAAAACCGTAAGTTTAGATCAAAGGTCCATTACAAGCAAGCGCTTTCAAGCCCAATCCTTCGGAGAAAAGCGGATCTTCAAGAGGCAGCCAGTCCCGAGATGGGGTTTGATGCCTGTGTTCCTGAGTGTCTGACGAGATGTAATTTGGAGCAATTTCTGTAATGAGGCCTTGCAAATGAAGATGAAGAAAAGAGTTTGAAAAGCAAAGTACCAGCGGCTGTGAGGGAAAAAAAAAATGGCCAGCGCAGTTGTGGACAGCTGAAAGAAAGGATGGAGATGTAGTACTGTGCAAAAGACCACAGCGACCACCCACAACGGTGCAAAGACCGTCAAAGCAGTCCCAAACACATGAAGAGTGCTTGCTTCTTGGGATCTGAGAGGTACAACTCTGTAAGCTTTGGTCCTGTCAACAAGAGATTACATACCATCCCCCTTTAGTTAGCACAATGCTAATGTCCGTTACCTAATAGATTAGAGCACTTAGTGTTCTCCTCTGAGCGCATTGAGCTTAAGAATAAGAATAATACACCACCCAATTATACCTACTCTGTGGGTGCCCTGTGGCAATCCTGCCCATTGAGGAACAAAGTGAAAGTGGTCTAACAAAGTAAGCAGAGCAAAAAAAATGACATACAGCCTCCTTTACTTGGGGCTTTGACTGGAAATGAAATAAATGAAGGGTGGACTCTTGCGCAGTGCTCTGTGTGAAACTTCCTGCAGTGTGCGAGGGGAGTTATCAAGCCAGATACATGGTGGGCCGACTTCGCCCTTTCGACCGCTTCTATTCTTCTTGCTGCTGGAACCCGTTCTCAGCTCAGTTCCCTGAGACGGTGTGCAGAGCCATTGATCCGTTCAGTGATTACACAAAGCGAGAGTGGGGGAGAAATAAAGAGAATGAAACAAAGGAAAGACGCAGAGGGAAAATGAGCTTTGGGGGGGAGCTGGAACGCACATGCTGGTATTTAGCCGTAATAATGAAAGAGACTTCTAATATTTCACGGGATCAGCCGCGTGTGGCGCGTTCCTGCGTGTTTGTCCTCCTACGGACCTCAAGGACACTCGTGTCTGCTTTCATGAGGCAGGGCTTTGTGCACCTGAGTGTATGCACAAAAGACCCCCCATGCACACACTGTCAGAAAACGGGTACTGTTTGGGTAAAAAGAGATTAACCATAGCCTCAGTGGCATGACAATGGCCTCAGGGGTCAACCAAGTCTTTTACAGGTTCCACTACATCCACCTCGCTGAGGGGAATTATAATTTAATAAATGTAAATGTCTCTTGCACTTTTGTCACTTTATGGCAATTGTTGCAATGCGAGAGATGGGAAGAGTTTTCCTATTTTTTTTCTTAAGTTACATAGTGCAGTTTCTCCAGGGCTGAGCAACGACAGGGGCTCTGTTCTTCCTATATATATTCATATGGTAAACTGGAGCACTGGTAAGTAACCCATGCAGACACAGAGAGAACACACCACACTCCTCACAGACAGTCACCCAAAGCACGAATCAAACCCAGGACCCTAGGACCATGCAGCTCTATGATGTCAACGCTATGTATGGCACCACCACTCTATACTGGGTTACAGATTTCGACCAGTTAAACTCTTACAATCCTTACTTTCATTGTTTGAGAAGGACGTGGTGAATACACCGACATCAGAATTAAAATTAGAATCATTTTATTGGCCACCGTACTTGCACACAGAGGACTTTGTTCTCTGAATTTAGCCCAATCCGTGCAGTGAAACACACATTTACACACACACACACACTAGTGAACACTAGGGGGCAGTAAGCCCACATGCCCAGCGCCCATAAAGCAGTTGGGGGTTCGGTGCCTTGCTCAAGGGCACTTCAGTCATGACCTGCTGGCAACCTTCTGGTCACAAGCCAAGTTCCCTAACCACCAGCTGCCCCGTATGCATTCTGTTTCAACATTGACAGATTCAATAGCCTCAGGTTCCCAGAGAAAGTATTATGCTGGCCCACGCCCCGGTACCAGTCCACGGCCCAGTGGTTTGGGAACCTCTGCTCTACAGTAGCAAAGACAAGTCTAAGACCCTTGCTTCAGTAACATATAGAGATGCTTTTGCTAAGAGTGTGGTCTACCACTCCAGTCCCTGAGCCGTTTTGATCCCGCCTCCTTTTTCTCCGTTTCTTCACATCCCTCGGCACGCATCACAAGTGCAGTCGGCTTGAAGAGCCATATTCCATACCAATGAGCTCCTCTCTAGTGCGCTTGCCGAGGTTGGAGGCGCATGTTCGGGGTGTGTGCGAGCGTATTGCTATTCCACTCGGCTGGGGAGCGAGGGAGGGAGCGGGGAAATGATTCTTCCCCTGAAGGAAGTTGCTCCCTCCATTAACGCGAGAGGGAACACAAGTCTTCACTCTATTTTGCCTCATTAAGACATCCCCGTCAGCGGGCCGTCTCCCAGGCTCGTTTCCTTTAATGGCTGTGTGGATTTAATGGCCGTGCGTTATCTCCCAGCTAACGGTGTTAGTCTAAGCTCCCTGACCTTGGTCAAACCGGCCCTGGCCATAGATTTCTTCATGCCACTGCAGGTGAGGCATCTAGTATCTGCAGGTATTGATCTGTGACAGTGATGGACGTAACCAATATTCTAAATGTGCTGCATGTGGACTGCACTGTTCTTCACTGGTCAGGACCCACACAGGACCACCACAGAACATTTAGGATTTGCTGCAGGGACACTGACGTGGTGTTGGCGTGTTTTAATATGTTTTGCTCGTGCGTGTGGATCAGACACAGCAGTGATGCTGGAGTTTTAAAGCCCTCAGTGTCACTGCTGGACTGAGAATATTCCACCAACACACTGTGCAGCGACAGATGAGGTACACGTGTCTAACAGAGTGGACAGGGGGCAACAGATGGAATATAGAGTGCTCCTATATGATCAGCGAGTCTGTTCCAGACACTAATAATTACTTATAACTAGAAGTTCTGCTGAGTGGTCATTTTGACTGGAAATTAAAGAAATAATGACCTCTGGTTATTGACCGGCCCTGTAAACGCAGTAGTTGGTACATACATGAAGACTGCACAGAAATCCATACCACTGCTCCTCAGGAGCTGCTTGAACAGTCAATTCAGAAAGGCTTTGCTAATGACCCCTATATTAGTGCAAATGTCACAATTGCCATACAGGTGTCCACAGCATCGTCTTTGCTTCCTGAGGAAACTGAATAAGGATCAGCTTTCTCCCTAGTCTCTCATACACTTTTAACATTGCCCTTTCAAGACACACTCTTTCAAAATCTGTCAACTGTGCAAAATATCTTTGAGTGCATCATAGAGACATATTTAGCAGCCTACTTCTCATCAAGAGGAACTCTCACCAAGAGGAAAAAGCATTTTATATACTGTTTGTAGCAAGACCCAATGTCTAATCAAACCACACCATTAATAATTTACATATGTGCCATGTGACATGGTGAGTTTTGAGGCATGTGTGAAAATCTCATGAAGAAAGTACCATAGAAATGCTCCAAAATGACCTGGAATATGATATTTTTACATTGACTTCCAATTAACGTTAAGAAGGTTTGGACACGCCCACTCAGGGAGGGTTTCCTCTATGTTTTTGGGCCATTTTCCACATATAGGGAATCTACAGTGCCAGTCAAAAGTTTGGACACACCTTCTCATTCAATGCTTTTTCATATTATTTTCTACATTGTAAATGAATATGGAAGACATTACAACTATGAAGCAACACAATATGGAACTATGTAGTAGACAGAAAAGTGGTAAACAAACTAGAATATGTTTTATACTTTAGACTCTTCAAAGTAGCTTCACGAGGTCGTCACCTGGAATGGTTTTCAGTGAACAGCTGTGGCCTCGTCAAGAATTAATGTGTGGAACTGCTCGCCTTTTTAATGTGTCTGAGGCCATAACTTGGGCTGTGCAGAGGTAGGGGATGGTACACAGTTCTGTACAGGGAACAGCGCTATTCCATAGATGACTCATGAGAGGAAGTGTCCAAACTTGTGGTACTGTGTACATATATATAGTTTTATAAGTAGAGTTTCCTGAACCATCAAAGTGTAGCACTTGAGCAACACCATGTTCCTCTGTGTAGACGGTGAGAACGTTTGAGAAATGTGGTGGAGGTAGTGCATCAGTTTGTTCCCGTCACTCACTTCCCATAAAGCCTTGTTCCGACTCATCTCTTTGCGATCTACACAGATACCGGCCCCAATGCCGCGATCGATCCTCACCAAGCCGGCTAGAAAAATGTGTCTGACAAGTGCGATCTACTCCTTCTCTCTGTCTGAGAGCAGCCCCCTGCCTCTCACTCTGTGCTTTTCCTCGCACTCATCTCCTCAACTTCTCACATCTCCTCTCCCTGCAGTTCAGTTTACAACAGCCATTCCCACAAAGCAGCTTCCAGGCGCACACACAGTGCAACACTGACAGCAAGCACTCCCTAAGAGCGCAAGGAGGAAACCCTGAAAGGAACCAAGACGGGAAAGAGAAACCCCCTAAGGGCACGAGGAAGAAACACTGGGAAGGACTCGAAAGGTTTTCTGGGAAGGTGAGGAAGGGTCACAGAGAGGACACAAGAATTTAAAGGAGAACCTTGCTGAGAGAATGAAGAAACACTGAAAGGAACCAAGACTCAACAGAATAGACTCCCTCTGAACATAAGGAAGAAATATTCAGAGGAACTAAGACTCAACCGGAAAGACTTCTTGGAGGCGAGTGCACACTACAATTCTAGGCCAGATTTTAATTTAAAAACAAGAAAAGCCTTCTCAGAAAACAGGAAAAATCATTCAGAACCAAGAGTCAAGGTCGAAAATGGTAAAAAAAAGTCTCAGGCAGGACATTTCCTAAGACCATAAATAACAAGTTTGAAAGGAACCAAGACCCAACAAGAAATAATAAGCAAACAAGGAAATTACAATAATTTTCAGTCTACTGGGTTAAATCCCATTTCAACCCTTAGCACCAACCCTCTGGTTTGGTAGAGCATCTATAGGCACATAGTGGGAGGGCTATATAACCCTTGAGAGGGGCATACTTCAAACAAAGGACTATAAATGCCTTGTGAATCAGTGGCAAGATGGCTGCTCCAGGAACCAAAGAATACCACAAATGTTTGCAATGTCTCCTTTGAAAGCTATGCTAACCATGGAATTCATTCATTTATTCATTCATTATCTGTAACCGCTTATTCAGTTCAGGGTCGCGGTGGGTCCAGAGCTTACCTGGAATCATTGGGTGTAAGGCAGGAATACACCCTGGAGGGGACGCCAGTCCTTCACAGGGCGACACACACACACACACACATTCACTCACACCTACAGACACTTTTGAGTCGCCAATCCACCTACCAACGGGTGTTTATGGACCGTGGGACGAAATCGGAGCACCCGGAGGAAACCCACGCAGACACGGGGAAAACACACCAAACTCCTCAAAGACCGGAGCGGGACTTGAATCCTGGAGCTGTGTGACTGCGACACTACCTGCTGCGCCACTGTGCCGCTCTAACCATGGAATTATCTTACTTTAATGCAGTTAATTCTAAAACATCACAAGTACTTTTGCTGATGTCTCAGTAGTTAGCTGGCAATATTCCAGTTCCACCTTAAATGGTGAAGCAATTACATTCTATTTCCTTACTTCCTGTGGCTACAGCAACGTTTAAGGTGGAACTGGAAGTTTGGAACAAACAGCTGCAGAATTAGCAGCTGAACTCAGCTCCATAGCGCAGAGAGCTAGGAGCGGATGATAATAAAGGACTGCTGAATGCTTTTAAGGTGCGTGATGCTCTAAATTTAATGTTTAAAGTCCAGTAGTGCTTCTCTGATTTCACTGCAGATTGACAGCAGAGCACCACTGTAGCGATGCTCTTTTCTATGTTCTGATGACATATCAGGCTCTTGAAGAGTTGTTCCATTTTGTAGGGGAAGCTTTAACCACTGGAACTTGTAACTCAGTTCCTAGGGGCGAGATAGCACTCAAAAACTAGGGATAAGCAATGGAATTTACCCTTTGTATCCAGCCATTCTCAGTTCAAACTTTCAAAACATGGACAGATGGATGATGACACATTGAGAACTGAAGAAGGTTCAGCATAATCGATGACTGCTCTTCTCCCTGTGGCCATGTTGTCCCCCTCCTCCTCCTCCCCCTCCTCCTCCTACTGTTCAGCTCTCTCCATCCTCTTCTCCTCCCGGTTCCGCCGGAGTGCTGACAGCTCTGTTTATGCCTCCATGCTGCCTCTGAAATATGAAGCAAGCAGGTGATGCTCGCCGCCTAAAATGGAGGCCTCAGCTCCTGCTTCAGCTGATTTTACCTCCAGCACAGCAGGCCTGGGAGGCTGACCATCCTGCTGGCCGTGCTGACGTCCTCGCCTGAGCTGAGCAGCCACAACTTCAGCACACAGCACCTTAGGCTTTTGCTTTGTTATTAATGCACCATATGTTCAAATATTTCTATATTTCTAGAGACTCCTTAGAATGAGTGAATTCAGCAACAGATATGACACCATATGAAAATGTAATATAGCGTCTATAGCACAAAGGAAAGTGTGTTTGAATATAACTTTAAAGCATTTAAGGTGGAACGTAATGTTATCAAGCTCTGATTAAGGTTGAAGGAATCTCAAAACATCTTCACAGTTTAAGGTGGGGAAGAAGCACTTGAATATAATGACAACACTATTTAAGGTGGAACTGAGCACTGTACCATTAAAGGTGGAATGGGATGTGAGTTTGTAATTCTGGCTTAGGATGCATACTTTTCTTTTTGCATGTTTTGTTTTGTTGGACATTAAAAAAAAAGACAATATCAGCACATTTCAACCACTGTGTGTGTGTTTACAAGAGCAATAAAAACATCAGTAGCCCATTAGTTTACTCCTCTGGATTCAAGAGCTACGGTGCATTGCCCAGTCTCCCCATGACGTCCTGATCTGACCTCCCCTGGGTTTGAGGGTCCTTGGAGAGTGAAAGCAGGGCAGGGAGGTGAGATTTAGTCCCACGTTGTGGCTCTGTTGTGGCCCTGACACTAAAGAAACCCACGTTACGTGTGGCATGGCGTTGCAGCCACTGAGAGACTGTTCGTCAAGTTTTTCAAAACACTTTACTTGCAGTAATTTGCATTAAAACTGTAATAATAACAATGAGGAATTATACTGTGATTTAGCTTAAAACCATTAGCCATTTCATAGCTATTCAGTGACTTTTATTTTTATAGTTACCTCCATTAACCAACTGTCCAATCACAGCTTGGTTACTGTCCACTGAGAGGTGTGGAATGCATTGAGATGCTGCACATTACCTTAAGCGTGCCATGTTTTTGCTAAGCATTGGCGCCCTTTCTGGAAAAGTTAGAGCTATGTTTCTGATCCAGAACTAATCCAGCCAACACCACTGTTGCTCTCTGTCTCTTGTGGTGGAACGTCATCAAATCCTCACAGAAATGGTGCATCTTAGTGCCCAGGGAGCAGTCAGTGTAGGACTACTCAGCCGTGGAGGTTGAGGGAGGAGACAGTGCTGTTCCTTCATTTACTACTGTAATAGCACGTGTTTGATAGTGTGCTGCATGATCAGGCTGGAGCTGCAAATGGGTTTATTGAGCTCTATTACCCAAAGCTTATCATTGTTAGCGAGCAAAGAAATCGTTTTATCGCCCAGCACCACTTATCTGAAGTGTTAGCATTGTTGCTTGTGTTCTTGTTTAAAGCTGATCCCTCCCACGATTCTGAATCCCAGGATTCTCTCAGGATTCCCTCCCTGCCCCACCACCACTACCCCGGCAAAAATTCTGCATCTCTGCAACACATTTCCAGCTGCATTCGCCACAGAGGACCAGGTTCGCGATGCGAGCAAAGCAGCATCTCAGAAATGTCAGATCGTATCAGAGACTCCTCACTCATCCCTCCTCTCTCTCTCTCTCTCTCTCTCTCTCTCTCTCTCTCACACACACACACACACACACACACACACACACACTCAGTTGCTCCATCTCTCAATCTCTGTCCCTTGTATTGCCTACAGTAACAAGACAGATTCCCGTGCCATTGTTTGGCCGTTGTGGCGCTGGTATTGATTTAGCGATACGGGCCTAATTAAACCCAATCTGAGAGGAGTGTCTGCGCCGTTCAGGGGAAGAAAATCAAAGCCATACGGCGATAGGGCTCTAATTATTCCTCCCTTCTTCATTAGGATGGGTATGATGATAACTCTGCAGGCTCTCTCGCTCTATCTCTCTCTCTCTCTCTCTCAGACACACACACATTTCTATTTCTCTCACTCTAACTGGCCTCTATCCATTTCTTCATCTGGTATCTCTCCCTCCCTCTCTCTCTTTGGCCTTCACTAAATGTCATATATCACAGTTGCATTCGATGCACCTCAATAAATGTTACACAATATATCAAATATTAATCTGGATTTTTTTATTGGCTATTATTTTAATAGCATCTAATCTCTCGGACCAATCACTGTTTTCTATTAGCTGATTATGATCTTCCCGACCAATCACAGATCAGGATGAGAGGTCCTGAAAGTGTTTGATGAATCAAGGTTCCTTCCCATGACCCCAATGTTTGTAAACACCTCTTTTTTTAACGTGTGATTTATGTTTTGAAGGTGAGGCTCGCAATTTTATTCAGATACACTTCACCGTTCACCATCTCTCTGGGGTGTTTGCTCCCTGGAAAAAGATTCAGTGTTTATACACAGCCCTGGCTCAGCAGAAGTGAAAGAAACTGAGTGTCTCTGTCCAAAATGGTTCAGGCTTTTTTCTCTGTGCAACGCTGGCTCAGCCACAGCCAAGAAACGGCATCTGGAGGCGTTTGGATGGTGGAGGGACCTCAGGACGGGAAAAAAGGCTTGGAAGGAGATGAGGGTGTTGCTCTATTTCTGCTCTGTAGGTAGGTAATATTTAGTTATTTTTGCTGTTTTATATGTACTATTTAATGTGGAACTGATTCTGAATTCAAGAGACTACCAACAACGTGAAAGTAAACGTAGACCATAAGTGCTACAAAACTAAACAGCTGGAGTTACAGGTGTTTTTTTGTGGTAATTCAAAAAGTAAATAAAAACGTACAAATTTCAATCACGAAGAAGCCACAGTCGACTTCTTACTCAAACACTTCATTCCACCTTAAAAGATGAATGAACACATACAGGAAGGGAGTTTGCCTTTAAGAAGCAGGTGTTGAGGAAGGTTGACTGTGCCATTGTGTATACACTAGGACTCTGCAGAGCAGGGTGTTTAAGGTCAACCCGCCCGGTGCTAAGGGTCAGGCAGTGGGCTACAAATCCCCCCAGCATTTGACTGTGGAGTGTACAGGTGTCCAGAAACTTTTGGCCACTGACTGTAACTATGACACCAGGCTTCTGTCCATATTGTGTGGCTTAAAAAAGCGAAGCCCATCTGCTGACAGACACACACACAATTTCCCCTGCTGAAAATTCCCATCAAAGCATATGTAGCAAACTAAACATTAGCAGTGCTCTGCTGTGTAACCAATCTCGCTAATGACCACACAAACAAACACATACACACACACACACACACACACACACACACACATCTGCAGTTTCCTCATTTCACCCCAGCACTGCCCTGACCTACTAATGACATGGACTAATTCTTTATACTCATCAGCACAAGAACAAGTTTTTGTGTGTGTGTGTGTGTGTGTGTGTGTGTGTGTGTGTGTGTGTGTGTGTGCTGTTACAGACAAACACAAGCATTCTCTGCATTGGCAGATCCCAGCACCCCCCCTCCCCCCGATCTGCTGGTGAGTTTAAAGTGACCATGGCCTACAAGGAGTTTGCAGTGCTTTCCCAGTATCTGTGTGGGTTTCCCCCAGTGTCAATAGGCTCTGCATTCAGAGTGTGTGAGCAAAACTGTGAGTGTGTGTGTGATGCCGTGTGGACCCACCGTGACCCAGATCAGGATGAAGCTCTAACAGCAGCTGAATAAAGATGAAGATGAATGGGATCTGGACAGTCACTTGTTTTCTGACCAGTGTGTCCTAAGTGAAGGACCCTCTCCTCAGTAAGATACAGACCTCAGACCTTTATGTGAAACTGCCCTCCCCTGTTTTTGATGGTGTGAGGGAGCACAAAGTGCTTCACGGTAAAAATGTAGATGGCTTTTTATCGAAGCAGATATCAGCGGAGGCCTGACCGTTTGCCTTTCTAACGACGCGTCCTGCAGAGATGCTTCATATGAGACACTGTGTGGCTCTTCACACTTTTCTCTCAGCCTCCTGTGTTTCTGAACATCACCCAGAGAGAGAAAGAGGCCCATGAACGAGCCGACTGAGTGGCTTTGCCTGTGACAGCCCCCAAAGCACCCCCCCACCCCCCACTCTCTCTCTCTCTGTAATGAATACACTGAAAAGAGTTATGGTTTCTGCAGCAGTGGGAGCCCACCCCTACTCGAGGCTACTGAGGGAGAAAATATCCTCCAGAAAATAATAAACAGCGACAGAGGAAGAAATCAAAGCAGAAAGGAAAAAAAGATGATGGGCGAGAAGGAAGGGGATAGGGGGTGGTCTTTGGGGCAGGGGAGGTGTGGTGGGGTGGGGGGAGAGTCTTCTGATAGACCCTATTTCCTTGGCATTCACTTTTGATTTGCTTCGTGTCGGGCCGGCGGACTCGTCTCATTTAACGTCCGGCTGCTCTTCCCTCATCAACAACAGATGGCCACTTCTATTCTCAGGGTCCACATATATTCAGAAAGGGCCACTTTTATTCAGAGAGGGTCATTTTTTGTCAGAAAGGGTCACGTTTTTCAGAGAGGGTCACATTTTGTCAGAAAGGGCCACGTTATTCAGAGAGCGTCACATTTTGTCAGAAAGGGCCACGTTATTCAGAGAGGGTCATGTTTTGTCAGAAAGGACCACGTTATTCAGAGAGGGTCACATTTAGTCAAAAAGGGCCACGTTATTCAGAGGGTCATGTTTTGTCAGAAAGGGCCACGTAATTCAGAGAGGGTCACGTTTAGTCTGAAAGGGTCACGTTATTCAGAGGGTCATGTTTTGTCAGAAAGGGTCACGTTTAGTCTGAAAGGGTCACGTTATTCCGAAAATTTCACGTATAGTCAGAAAGGGTCACGTTTTTCAGAGAGGGTCACATTTTGTCAGAAAGGGCCACGTTATTCAGAGAGGGTCACATTTTGTCAGAAAGGGCCACGTTATTCAGAGAGTGTCACTTTTTGTCAGAAAGGGCCACGTTATTCAGAGAGGGTCACGTTTTGTAGAAAGGGCCACGTTATTCAGAGAGTGTCACTTTTTGTCAGAAAGGGTCACGTTATTCGAGAGGGTCATGTTTCGTCAGAAAGGACCACGTTATTCAGAGAGGGTCACATTTAGTCAAAAAGGGCCATGTTATTCAGAGGGTCATGTTTTGTCAGAAAGGGCCACGTTATTCAGAGAGGGTCACGTTTAGTCTGAAAGGGTCACGTTATTCAGAGGGTCATGCTTTGTCAGAAAGGGTCACATTTAGTCTGAAAGGGTCACGTTATTCCGAAAATTTCACGTATAGTCAGAAAGGGCCACATTATTCGGAGAGGTTCACGTTTAGTCAGAAAGGGTCACGTTATTCTGAAAAGTTCATGTTTAGTCAGAAAGAGCCACATTATTCAGAGAGGGTAACATTTTTCTCAGAAAGGGCCACATTATTCAGAGGGTCATGTTTAGTCAGAAAGGGCCACATTATTCGGAGAGGGTCACGTTTAGTCTGAAAGGGTCACGTTTAGTCTGAAAGGGTCACGTTATTCCGAAAAGTTCACGTATAGTCAGAAAGGGCCACGTTATTCAGAGAGGTTCACATTTAGTCAGAAAGGGCCACGTTATTCAGAAAGGGTCATGTTTAGTCGGAAAGGACCACGTTATTCAGAGAGGGTCACGTTTAGTCGGAAAAGGCCACGTTATTCCTAGAGGGTCACATTTAATTAGAGGGGATCATGTTTATTCTGAAGGGGCCTGGGTGAGTGTGTGATATAGTCCACAGGTGTGAGTGTGTGAGTGACTGGGTGAGTGTGTGATATTGTCCACAAATGTGAGTGTGTGAGTGACTGGGTGAGTGTGTGATATAGTCCACAGGTGTGAGTGTGTGAGTGACTGGGTGAGTGTGTGATATTGTCCACAAATGTGAGTGTGTGAGTGACTGGGTGAGTGTGTGATATAGTCCACAGGTGTGAGTGTGTGAGTGACTGGGTGAGTGTGTGATATTGTCCACAGATGTGAGTGTGTGAGTGACTGGGTGAGTGTGTGATATTGTCCATAAATGTGAGTGTGTGAGTGACTGGGTGAGTGTGTGATATAGTCCACAGGTGTGAATGTGTGAGTGACTGGGTGAGTGTGTGATATTGTCCACATGTGTGAATGTGTGAGTGACTGGGTGAGTGTGTGATATTGTCCACAGATGTGAGTGTGTGAGTGACTGGGTGAGTGTGTGATATTGTCCACAGATGTGAGTGTGTGAGTGACTGGGTGAGTGTGTGATATAGTCCACAGGTGTGAGTGTGTGAGTGACTGGATGAGTGTGTGATATTGTCCACAGATGTGAGTGTGTGAGTGACTGGGTGAGTGTGTGATATTGTCCACAGATGTGAGTGTGTGAGTGACTGGGTGAGTGTGTGATATAGTCCACAGGTGTGAGTGTGTGAGTGACTGGGTGAGTGTGTGACATAGTCCACAGGTGTGAATGTGTGAGTGACTGGGTGAGTGTGTGATATTGTCCACATGTGTGAATGTGT
Source organism: Hoplias malabaricus (assembly GCF_029633855.1). Lineage (NCBI taxonomy): Eukaryota > Metazoa > Chordata > Actinopteri > Characiformes > Erythrinidae > Hoplias > Hoplias malabaricus. The sequence goes on along the minus strand of NC_089805.1, from coordinate 8,864,706 downwards.
GAGTGACTGGGTGAGTGTGTGATATATTGTCCACAGATGTGAGTGTGTGAGTGACTGGGTGAGTGTGTGATATTGTCCACAGATGTGAGTGTGTGAGTGACTGGGTGAGTGTTTGATATTGTCCACAGATGTGAGTGTGTGAGTGACTGGGTGAGTGTGTGATATAGTCCACAGGTGTGAGTGTGTGAGTGACTGGGTGAGTGTGTGATATTGCCCACAGGTGTGAGTGTGTGAGTGACTGGGTGAGTGTGTGATATTGTCCACAGGTGTGAGTGTGTGTCAGTGACTGGGTGAGTGTGTGATATTGTCCACAGGTGCGAGTGTGTGAGTGACTGGGTGAGTGTGTGATATTGTCCACAGGTGTGAGTGTGTGAGTGACTGGGTGAGTGTGTGATATTGTCCACAGGGGCTAGTGTGTGAGTGACTGGGTGAGTGTGTGATATTGTCCACAGGTGTGAGTGTCTGTCAGTGACTGGGTGAGTGTGTGATATTGTCCACAGGTGAGTGTGTGAGTGACTGGGTGAGTGTGTGATATTGTCCACAGGTGCGAGTGTGTGAGTGACTGGGTGAGTGTGTGATATAGTCCACAGGTGAGTGAATGAGTGACTGCATGGAGCTCACATGCAAATCTAGAGAAGACTAAAGCCTGTCCTGTCTGAGCACCTGTCTCTGTTGTGCAGGAAGTAGTGCGTTTCTGATTTTGTGGCGTGTGGTTGCAGGAGGAACTGATTCCTCCAGGCGTTGCACAAATTTATTTCTAGATTTTGTGTATAAAGACAGCTCCGGCGCTAAACCAACCGCAGTTGGGTCACGTTGTCTGTAAAGTGAGGGTTTTTTTTTTTTTTTTTCGTTTTTTGCTGCCATAAGGAGCTGTGTGCTACACTTTCGGAGGAGGCGAGAAGTGCTGAAACTGTGCCGACATTATTGTGTGCCTTCCAGCGTTAAAGGAGTTCTCTACCACAGCCAGGGGCCCAGGGCTTTGGGCGCAACTGCCATATTTATATTCCAATCTTCTCTGCAGAAAACCCACATCGCTGAGCTCATAAAAGATTCATCGAGCAGAGGAAAGCAAGGTCGCACACGAAAAACCGGTCAGGAGGCGGCTACTGCAACACAGCAGAATCAGACAGAGACCAGGAAGCCGTCTGATCTCAGCGTCAACAGCCCCTTATGTCCACCACGTCCCACCCCTACACACACTAAATGCCCCGCCCGTCATTAGAAGTCATTATATTAATAAACTCATAAATCAATTATGAATTACACATGGTGTGTTAGTGTGTGTTTTGCTAGTACGAGTGGATCAGACACAGCACTGGCTGCTGGAGTTTTTTAGAGACTTCTGTGTCACGGCTGGACCGAGAGTATAGTCCACCGATCAAAAATATCTGTCCGACAGCATCCTGTGTCCACTGATGAAGCTCCAGCAGCACTGCTGTGTCTGATCCACTCAAACCAGCACAACACACACGCCCACCACGTTAGTGTCACTGCAGCGCTGAGAGTGATCCACCAGCTTCAGCTGCTCACCTTCTTTACATGACTTTCTATGTACAATACGCAGTACTGAAAAAATACATGGACTCACTAATTATAAACGTAGCTCCCACATGGAATACAAAGCAATTTAATTCTTCATGTCAAATATTGTGGTGGAAAAACTGACTTATTTAACCTTTAAATGGCTGGGATAGAGTTCGAGGAATACCAAGCTGGACCTCCTGAGTCAGAGTGTACAGTGTGTTTACTGGGTCAGGCAGTATGTGTGTGTGTGTGTGTGTGTGTGTGAGAAAGAGATAGTGAGGGAGAGGAGCACAGGAGGACACAGCTCGTACGGATGGCCCCTCGCGATGGCGGACAAATGTCAACAGCATTTAGAGTCAGAGGCAGTGGAGCTGGGGCAGACCAGCAACATCCAGCACACACACAGAGGAGATCCGATACAGCAGGTCTACTGCTCCTACTGCCACCAGTTTTCTCTCTCTCTCTCTCTCTCTCTCTCTCTCACACACACACACACACACACACACACACACACACACACAAAATCATACACACAAGCATTATAATCTAATTTGTTACAGCTACTACAGCTACTGAAAGCTGAACCACTGGGAGAACTCGACTGGCTCAGTGTATTAAAGGCGATCATGATTGTAATCCAGTACATACATTTTTTTTTTAAATAAATTCAGAGAATGTTTCTTCACAGTTTGCTAGCTCTCTAGTCTGTCTTCATGCTGCTCTGTTTGCACACTACCCTGGCTTTCTAAATGGGAAACAAATTAAGTGTCTCGGTCCAAAATAGCACAGGAGTTCCCTGCCTCCATCACTGGCTGAGCCACGGCAGAGAAAACAACATCTGGAAGCATGTGGACAGTGGAGAGACCTCTGAATATTGAAAAGCATAAAAAAATGAAGATGTTTGTCTGTTTCTGCTCCATATGTGGGTAACACTAACCTATTTTTGCAGTTGCAGAAACATTACTTAAGGTGGAAGTGACTGCAAATTCAGGAGAGCACTAACTGCATGAAAGCAAACACAGACCGAAACTGTCACCAATTAAATTCTTAAAGAAAATAAACAAACTAGGAGACAACGTGAATAAGAAGGTACTCAAATACAACGTTCCACCTTAAAAGGTGTGGAGTTTCTGAATGAACACAAACAACAGTTGGTGTCAGAACAACAAATTCTCTGGAATCTTTTACACTGCCTTTAATTTATTGATTCTCCATAGTGTATAGAAGAATATGGCGTCAAAATAGGTTCTAAAGTTCTGAGAACCAAAAAAACGAATCCGTTATCAAGAAATGACATTTTAAAATTGAGAAAACTGTCATTAATATTGAGAGTTATAAAAACAGGTTTGTAAACAGAAAATATCTGTATATAATCATCCATTTTGAGTTCAATATTCTTAAAGAATCTGTTTTCGCTTTCATTCTGCCATTTCTCAGTCTCGCTGTTGCCTCCAGAAGTTTCTCAGAAGTTTCTTTTGACTTTTGAGGGGAGGGGGGATCTAGACAGTCATTGGCTGCTGAAGTTAAGCCCTGCCCACCCAGCTAATCCTGCACACCCGGCTACGTCAGTGAGAGTGCGCCAATCTGATCGCCAATCAAAATGGCCGACCAGCAAACACAGGTAAGCCATATCAACTATTTTTAACGATTATGTCTTTTAGTAATGCACAGTTTGTGTGAATGGATGGGCGGGGCTTAACTTCAGCAGCCAATGACTAATGTCTACAGCCCCCCCCCCCCCCCCCCAAAAGTCAAAAGCGAGGCCCTGAGCATCCCCCTATGGGAATAGGGAGAGGAAACAGAAAGAGAGAGAGGGGCAGTAGAAAAAACAGAGTGATAAAAGACACAGGTAAAGTGAAAGTGTACGAGAATAACCTAATGAAGGGAGAGACGTGCAGAAAGGCTAGCAGAGAGAGAGAGGTGGTGGGGGCGAAGGAAGAGGGAGAGAGGGAGACAGAGAGAGGGTGCTGAACGCTAGCTGAACAGGATGTTCTGTTAATCTAGTTAATCTACAGCTTGGGAACCCAGAGACAGATTCTAAAGCAGGAATCATTATCCACTGCAGATCTGCGTTCTGTAACGGAGACAGCACTGACACTGAGATGATTTCTGCTCTCACAGAGGTTCACTGCGGTTCCACAAAAACATTTACAGAGTTAGTTAGTTCCAGGGGAGGAGAACGTCATCAAGCTTTAGCGCATTAGCTTGAAGTGCACCACAATGTAAACTAGAGGCCTAAACCACTCTCTACAATGAGCCTGGGATTCATACGTCTGTCTATGATGCATCTGTCTATATTAATCAATGTCGATGTGCTGTGTCAGAAATACATTCTTAAAACACTAACATCTTCACGGTTCAGTGCAGGCTCTGTTCCAGAGACTAAAAATGAAACATCTAATCTTGTCTAATCACATGCAGAGCTATTTCATGAGCATGTTTCCTAGCTGTAAACAAACAGATTTAATGTTAAAACGGTCTGTCAGGGGACTATATATTTACAGTTTATTTTTATGCCTGTTTGTTGTTAGCCGATGCTAATATTTCTTATAGTTATTGTGGTGTCTATCCTGCTATTGTTTAATTGTGCAGGCCTTCTCTACAACCCACACTGCAAACACACGTTAAAAATGATGCTGGAAAATTATTTGACCAGCCGTCTCAACCTTTATATTTGCTTGAAAACGAAAGGTTAAAAGACGTCTACAAAACGATGGCCCTCTGTGTCTAAAATTAGTTGAAATATGGTCAATGGTCTGAAACTATATGTCTGTCTTGGGCAATGTCTATATTTTATATTATATCTAATCTATATATTGTATCTATTCTATAATATGACGTCTGGTGTTGGGCGGGAATAATATCTTCGTATAGTTTGCCAGTACAATGTTAACCTGATTGAAAACTATGCTAGCACAATTAGCTTATGTGATAGCATTAAAAAAAAAGGATCGTTTTCCTCAGCTGTGAGGAGTTGGTGTGTTCTCCCTGTGTCCATGTGGGTTTCCTCCGGGTGCTCCGGTTTCCTCCCACAGTCCAAAAACACAGGTTGGTAGGTGGATTGGCGACTCAAAAGTGTCCGTAGGTGTGAATGTGTGAGTGTGTGTGTTGCCCTGTGAAGGAGTGGCGCCCCCTCCAGGGTGTATTCCCGCCTTGCGCCCAATGATTCCAGGTAGGCTCTGGACCCACCGTGACCCTGAACTGGATAAGTGGTTACAGATAATGAATGAATGAATGAATGAATGAATGAATGAATGAATGCTTTCCTCAGGTTTTTATACTTTCAAAAGAAGTGCACAGTCAAACAACCTACAAGCATGTGATTTTGGACTGTGGGAGAAAACTGGAGCTGATTAAATTATATAGAATTTTAAATAGATCTAATGGAATGATACTAATGTCAATAAATTAGTCTCTAATCATCATCCCCCACTAAACTTGCTATTTACAAGGTTTCTACAGCAACAACAGATCAAAGTGAAATATACTGGGAACAAAAAAAAAGAATTAGCATTTTTATTTATTTTATTTCTCAGTGTTGGAATCATTACATCTTTTATTTGTACAGCACTGTTCCTGATGTAAGACTGGGCACTTCTGTTCAGCTCATGGGGCAAAGCAAGGCCAAAAAAACACCATCCAAACAGGCAATCAGCTCAGAATCCAGAGCCTATTAGGGCACAACACACACAAACATACAGAAACACACTACCAGCTTGGTCAGAACAGCCAGGATACACTTGCTTCCCTTGGGCCAGTGGGAGAAGTGTGTGTGTTGGGCGGCGGGGGATCAGCTCAGGTTAAAATAACGTCCAGATAGACATTTTGGCTGTTAGCAAGTTCCAGAACTTGTTTTTGGACATCAGTGAAAATAAATGGGCTTGAGTCCAGTTCAGACACCACAGTCCAGTTTAAACACACACACACACACACACACACACACTCACATTAAATTGCATACACATAAACTATAAAGTCTCCCTCAGAAAGTATTTACCAATGGAACTGGATCCTTCAGACAGACATGAACCGAAGCTCACCCAATGCCAAGGCTTGGCCAGAGGGGTATAACAAATTACTCATGTCCCAAATTACTCATGTCCCAGTATCTAGTTTATAGACTTTCCATAGGAGTAGACACTGTTACTGCTGCGAAAAATGGGAACCATGGTCCTATTAATACCCTACATCGCTTACTTACATTTCTATAGTGCTTTACAAGACCCCCAAACACTTTACATTCTTGGAATCATTAGGGAGTCGTCTCAGCCACCACCCCTGTGCAGCATGATGCAACAGCAGCCAATCCACGCAAGTATGCTCACCACCGTTATTACACAGAAATACACTTCAGCTGTTACTGACCAGAAAGTTCTTAGAGGTGTGGCCTTCCTTTGTTCACAGCCTTAGTGACCATGAAGGAAACTCCAAAAGTGACATGTATTGGTTGAAAGAAATAAATAAATCACGTTTTTGCAAAGTCCAAACAATTTCACGTAACATTTGTGGTTGTGGCTGTTATCTCGGTTATCTATTTTCCTGCAATGTCTGGGTGTGGTTTTTTTTTTGTAGTTCTGAAAGGTGGAAAAACACAGCAAAGTCACAGCCGCTCCACCGTCGCAGACACAGGAAGAATCTAAATAAGTGCCATTTGAAGCGGTTCTATTTGTGCCGTCACTGTGTCCTTTCCTGTCCCTTCTTCCCATTTAGAAAATTGTGGCTATTTAAAGACAACTGATTTTCAATCACAGCTATTTCCCTAAACCCTGTGTGTGTGTGTGTGTGTGTATAATGGTTCAAACCCAAACCCACTTCCTCAAAGCCCGTAATTTGGTACAGAGGTAAAATACAAATATATTTACAAATGAAAACAGTCCAGATATGGGTCACATGTGGACAGTTTGACACTCACCCAGTAATTAACATACACACACTTTGGACAATTTAACATGGCCAATCCACCAACCAACCAATACCTTTGGACTGTAGGAGGAAACCCACTCAGACATAGAGTTAACACACCAAACTCCTCACAGACCCAAGGACCCTGGAGCTCTGTGGTAGTGACACGACTTGCAGCAACACGACTGCTTGTATTTCAGGGATTTCACACTTTAAAGCACTAAAAATGTAAAAATCCAACAGTAAAATACGACAACAAAGGCCCAGTACAGTTTTGTGTGATTGTTTGTCATGTATGTTATGTTCAGGACCCCAGAAAGAATAGCTGCTATTGTGATAGCCGCTAATGGGGATCCAAATAAAAAGATTAGCACTCACTGTGACGTTTACCATGCCTTTAATAGTTTGATTCCAAGTCAAGTCACAGTGAACATGAACTCAGTGCAGTGTGTCTGATCCATAATCGAAACTCCCAGAGGGTTTTTAAGAGCAGTCGGTTGAAAAAGACATTTCCTGTTTCATTCACAGGTGACAAACAAATGCACACATGCTGTAACTAAGCGAGAACAAACACATTCAACCATGTTATGAATACTATTTTGGACAATCAGTTACAGAACCAGAGCTGAAACAACAACAGCTTCTCGCCAGTGGAGAGGGACACAGAAGGGCTATCCATAAGCTTCAGTCATGTGACTTTTTAGCTACAGCAGCCATGTTGACAATAGCCTTGTCCTAATCCTTGCTTTAGGGGCCTCTAGGAAGTGCACACTTTATGGACATATTAATCAAAGGGAGAACAACACGGGTCATGCTCCGTAATCACTTAAATCATTAAGGTAAGTGAGTTTTTATTTCTAAACTCAATGTGTTTATAGACACACACACACACCATCTTTATTTCACTTTGTGGAGACTTACCTTTAACTTTTACCCTAACCCTAACTTTAAAATATTTTGATTTACATTGGGGCGGCATGGTGGCGCAGCAGGTTAGTGTCGCAGTCACACAGCTCCAGAGACCTGGAGGTTGTGGGTTCGATTCCCGCTCTGGGTGTCTGTGAGAAGTTGGTGTGTTCTCCCCGTGTCTGCATGGGTTTCCTCCGGGTGCTCCGGTTTCCTCCCACAGTACAAAAACACAGGTTGGTAGGTTGATTGGCGACTCAAAAGTGTGAATGTGTGTGTGTCTGTGTTGCCCTGTGAAGGACTGGTGCCCCCTCCAGGGTGTATTCCCGCCTTGCGCCCAATGATTCCAGGTAGGCTCTGGACCCACCGCAACCCTGAACTGGATAAGGGTTACAGATGAATGGATAAATGAATGAATGATTTACATTGCAGGGAAAGCTGGTCCCCACAAGGAAGCCTTGTCCCCACAATGTGATTATGTAAACAGGATCCCCAAAATGTGATATATTTCTGGTAGACACACCCACACACACATATCCAGTCCTAATGATCCTCATTCATCAAAGCTGCGTAAAGTCAAATCTGTTTGTAAAATGAACGCATGCATGTGGATCCTCTGTGAATATTTCATCATTAATAATCTCAATAATAATGTGCACTGTACACATGGTGATTCAGTAAACGAATTTAGTTATTTTTACATGTGCACAGATATAAACACACACACTGCACTCCCTCCATGTTCTATTTAAAGACATATTACATAGACGCGTTAATTTTATACGATTGGCAACATGCACAAACACCCCTCTAAACACAGCAGGAAGAGTAACAGCCCCTAATCCACTGCAATAACACACTGTTTATGTTGTTATATAAGAAACACCATCACACAGCTCCATCACATTATTCTACTGTCTTCAGCCAATCACCACGCACTGTACACTATTAGGTTTGATCAGTAGGGAGTGCAGTGCACTGGCTGTTGACATCAAACTCCACCTTTAAGCACAGCTACTGGTTTGCAAGCCTCAGGAGCATGTGTGTGAATTAGAGTATCATCTATGCAAATGATATGTAAATGAAGCCTAGTGGGTTGGAGCTTGAGATTGATTTATCAACTGCGCTCAGATCTCCACTTGTTTCCAAAACTAACAAATTCCCATTCCCATGTTATTGTTGTTGTTGTTGTTTATGCCTCAAATACAAACACAGCAGTAGGTGTCTTTCCCAGGGACTTGCTGATGTTGGTGTAGGGTGGTGTGGTTGCTTGTGTGAGTTGGGACTGGAACCTCACTCTGGCACATGGAGTGCGGTGGTGTTCCTCACTACACTATTCCAAAAGCAAGACATGAAGTGGGCTACATCCATTACATCACAGTCCACTACATTTTGGTCAGATTTGATGTGTGAAGCGAATGAGATTCGTAGCCCTGCCATGTAGTTGAGTGTGGTTTCTTTGAGAAGCAGCTTGTCGGTTCTGTCAGGAGCAATATACAACACACCATCTACAGATCTGTGGAGAGATTCCAGTCAAATATTTAGTAACATCTAACGTGAACTGCACACAGAGTCTGATGGCATCATTTCAAACTAAAAGCCTGTTGTTGGCAAAATCCTAATCGTTATTAATTAAGAATTATAAAACAGATAGTTCCGCCAGGGGCCTGGAGGTTGTAGGTTCGATTCCTGCTCCGGGTGACTGTCTATGAGGAGTGTGGTGTGTTCTCCCTGTGTCTGCGTGGGTTTCCTCCAGGTGACTGTCTGTGAGGAGTGTGGTGTGTTCTCCCTGTGTCTGCGTGGGTTTCCTCCAGGTGACTGTCTGTGAGGAGTGTGGTGTGTTCTCCCTGTGTCTGCGTGGGTTTCCTCCAGGTGACTGTCTGTGAGGAATGTGGTGTGTTCTCCCTGTGTCCGTGTGGGTTTCCTCCGGGTGACTGTCTGTGAGGAGTGTGGTGTGTTCTCCCTGTGTCTGCGTGGGTTTCCTCTGGGTGACTGTCTGTGAGGAGTGTGGTGTGTTCTCCCTGTGTCCGCGTGGGTTTCCTCCGGGTGACTGTCTGTGAGGAGTGTGGTGTGTTCTCTCTGTGTCTGCGTGGGTTTCCTCTGGGTGACTGTCTGTGAGGAGTGTGGTGTGTTCTCCCTGTGTCTGCGTGTGTTTCCTCCGGGTGACTGTCTGTGAGGAGTGTGGCGTGTTCTCCCAGTGTCTGCCTGGGTTTTTCTCCGGGTGACTGTCTGTGAGGAGTGTGGTGTGTTCTCCCTGTGTCCATGTGGGTTTCCTCCGGGTGCTCCGGTTTCCTCCCACAGTCCAAAAACACACTTTGCAGGTGGATTGGCGATTCAAAAGTGTCCATAGGTGTGAGTGAATGTGAATGTGTGAGTGTGTGTTGCCCTGTGAAGGACTGGCGCCCCCTCCAGGGTGTATTCTCGCCTTGCGCCCAATGATTCCAGGTAGGCTCTGGACCCACCGCGACCCTGAATTGGATAAGCGGTTACAGATAATGAATGAATGAACTTTTGATATATTGGGTGGGTTAACAGTGGATGAATGGTGTGAAGTGATTGTCCAGATTAATATAATATTAATTCAATTCCAGATTAATATTAACAGCAGTCCTAATCATTAAGTGGGTGTTTTGTTTAATGTCTAACGTTTCATATTAGACGGCTTAGCTACCAGTGTTTACATTCGTGAAGGAATGGTTATTACAAATACTGCTCACATATGTGATTTATGAACTGAACACGGAAGTTCACTATCACCATGTGGCTAATATTACTCAGCCAGTTTCTTGAGCTAAAAACACAGTCCAGGGCGAGCTCTATACATCCTGCAGCTTCACCTCAATTGGACTTAAGGGTCCCTTCAGAATTGTAGTAACACACAGCCTCTCGTGGCGTATTGCTTTATTAATGCATTAGTGTTGTCATGTTTTCATAATTTCATTATGTCTCTGAAGCATTTAGTGAGGACTCGGTTATGTTGTAGCAGTAGAATTTATCACCAAATCATTATTTAAATCATCAAATCACTCCCTTAAAATTGCCAAGAAGATTCAAACTGCTTCAAATGTAAAACTACAGAAAAATGTTTGTCCTGCATGTTCCAGCTCTGCTCACAGCTGATCTGATCTTGTGTCCCTGCAGGATACATGTGTAACGTGTTGCAAGTGACTAGCATACAGTTTTTTTTTATTCCCAGACTCCTCTCTGCACTGTTTCAGAAATGACAATGTGCCCTGTGTACGAAATGACAGGAATATTATGCTGCCGTCTTCATAACATCGGCACCTACCGAAGAGGTATGCTAATAGGAAAGATGTAAGTAAAACAAGAATAAATTCATGAGTCCCACGCTCACTACGCTCCACCTCCACGCAGAGCCTGAACCCAGATAATGAGGGAGTATTCCCAAGAATCAAAATCCCAACCTGGAATTATACAATTTAAACTCTATACATAAGGAATAATAAAAACTAAACAGCTGAGAAATGCATTAATGCAAAAGTTGACTGAAAACTGATTGAAAAGTGAGCTACGGGAAAAGCTGAAAGTTGTATGCTTCGTTTTCTTCGCTCTGTATCATATTTTCTCTTGTAGCTGGTTCGTTAGTCCACTTTAATCCTGTTCTTCAATGGTCAGGACCTCCACGGAGCAGGTATGATTTGGGTGGTGGATCACAGCAGCGCTGCAGTGACACTGACGTGGTGGTGGTGGCGTCTTAGTGTGTGTTGTGCTGGTGCGAGTGGATCAGACACAGCAGTGGCTGCTGGAGTTTTTAAACCCCTGTCGACTGATGGAGGACTAAAGGACTAACACACACTGTGCAGCGACAGATGAGCTACTGCTACAGACTTTACATCTACAAGGTGGACCAATGAGGTGTTTAAATAGTGTTTAAATCCAGCAGCTCATCTGTGACTGATCCACTTGTAGCCCTAATGTGTCAGACTAATGTGTCATCAGGACTGTCTCTGTTCCAATGAATGGGACCACGCCTATTCATTCTTACTTTTCTGGAAGTCCCTATGTGACCATGCACACTCTTAGATGATGCTAACACTAACATCAAATGGTAGCGTCACAGAAGAAGCACACACTCAACTTTCAAACACCTGTAATATAATGAGGTTCTGTGGAATCTGGAGACAATGTAAAAACGGCAGCCGGTGAAGAAATGAAAAGCATCAATGCCACGTAAAGCAGCTCTGTCCACTACTCTCCAATCTTTTTTTTTTTTTTTTCAACGCACACACAGACGCACACCCCGCCGCCGCCATGACGCACAATACAATACAGTGTAATCAGCCGGCCCTAATCAGCCGCTCTCTCAGAGCACACTGAGCTATTCAGACTCATCACCCAGCCACGGATCCAAGCCTTATTTCCTGATTGTAATGCATTACGGCTGCATGGTAATAAGCACACCTGAAGGTAGCACAGGACTCGAGCTAATTCATCTCTTATGGCTCATTATTCTGCTTCATATGCTGCCAGTGACATTATTATGATGTCAACTGTGGCTTCATTACTCCCCTCGCTTCGTACCCGCTGTCCGCCTCTGAACCTGAAGAAATAAGCATTATCACATTACACACTCATCAGTGTCCAGTTACTTTTGCCTGGGTGTCTGAGTGTGAATCCGTGTGCTTCATCCAACATCGCTTCTGAAACTAAGGCTCTCAGGAAGGGGCTCGTCCACCCTTCTTCTACTTCTTCTGGTTTGAACATTGCGTTGAGGACTTGATTGATCTGAGGACACCAGCAGCTTCTTTGAGGGCCATTGTTCAAAATTTGTGTCCATTAATTTTTTTTAAACAGCTTCACATCCTTTTAAACATGAGTGGTCACTCAGGAGTGGTTCAAGCCCCTCTCCTGGTGACTGGTGTGTTCTCTCTGTGTCCGCGTGGGTTTCCTCCGGGTGCTCCAGTTTCCCCCCACAGTCCAAAAACAAACGCTGGTAAGTGGATTGGTTGCGCAAAAGTTGCTCCATACGTGTGAGAGAATGTGTGTGGCCCAGCGGAGGATTGGCGCCCCCTCCAGGGTGTGTTCCCACGTTGCGCCCAGTGATTTGGTCCCTCGACAACAGGTGAGTAACATGACTGGGTTTATAAAGAGCATCTCAGGGAGGCCAAATCTTTCAGAAGTTAAGACGGGGAGGGGTTAACATTCTGTGAAAGGGCTGTAGAGATAATTCAAGAACAATGTTTCTCAACTCAAAATAGAAAAAAAAAGTGAATTTCATCATCTATAGCACGCAATATCTCTAAAAGACCAAGAGAAACCCCAAAATCAATATGGGCCAATATTCTGTAGATGCGTCTCACACACACACACACACACACACACACTGTTGTGACCAAAATAGCTCCCTAATCCCTCGTTAGTATTGTGCTCTAAAGTGATGCAATATTTAGTTCACTAAGTAGCAGTAAGAAACTCGAGTGAATTTGGGCACTTCCACTGTCTGTTGCTTAGTAACAAAGAAACTCGCAATGCATTGTAGTCCACATTCAACTCGTTTAGGGACCTCCGATGTCTCCTATAGATTACAAGTGCATTGTGGGAGAATGTAGTTCCCTCAAAATTTTGCTCAAATTACAGTTTACAATTAGGACACTGAGTGAAAAATGGCTGACATATCCCTTAGTGCCCTAAAAGGTAAATACAGAGTCTTATTTTTGTTCCTAGCCACAGTGCTGGCGGTACTCAAACATACCTCTTTTATTTGCCTTGCTGCATCACCTCTCAGTAGCTCAGCACTGCTCTAGGAACAAAACTTTGTGTCTCCATTTTTCATTTTTTCACAGTGGATGTGTACATGTGTAAAAGTGTTTCAAGAATTGTGTGTGTGTGTGTGTGTGTGTGTGTTGGCCAGCCAAGTCCGTGTCTCTCCTCCTCTCAAACCCGGCTGAAGGGAAGGTCATCCTGAGCTGGTGAGAGCTGTGGCGCAGCAGTGTGTCTGACAGATCTGCTGCGTGCTCCAGGCTCGGATGGCCAGATTTACACCTCTGGTCCCAGGCCTTTCCATTTCTCTAATTCCCTGTTTGGAAGTTGGGTCCAGAGGCTGGCGCAGCACGTCTCCGTCCGCCTGGCCGTGTCCTTGATCTCCGTGACGACTGCCTAGCCCCGACTCGCCTCGCGTCACCGGCCCGGCTCTGACCGCCGTCCAAGCAGCCAGCGAAATTTATTGGGCTCATAACAGCCAAAGTCCACTGTAAACCGCTTTGACTGCCAACTCAACTTTAGCAAGAAGGGTTTTTATAGGCCTCAATGTGTTCTCCTGGTCCTGCTCACATGCTTGTGTAATAGCCTTCTGGCGCTGGTGCAAATCTTTTTATTTTTTATTTTTTCCCCAAGCCTGTGTGGTACAATCCCGACTCAGGAACAAGAGCCGGACGCACTGACTTATACCCGACTGGACTAGGACCAGGACCAGTGATTCCCGGCTGCTGCCGAGCCTTGCCCGAGCAGCTGCTTATCTTCTGTCTCTACTGGGCCGCCGCCATGGCGCTACCTTCCCTGATGCAATCCTATTGGAGCAGACCCAGACCAGCTGTTTCTCTGCTTTTGACCCTGATTGGGCGAGGCTTACTCCACTAATTGCCCACTTGAATATCGACCCAATCAAGGCCATGGTACTCTCCTCCTCCCTGTTGTATTTCAGTTGGAGCAGACTCACACCAGCTGTTTCTCGATTTTCAGCCCTGATTGGCCAAGGCCTAGTCCAGTAACTAACTGCTCACTGTGAGAGCCAAGTATTCTTAAAGAACAGTGTCTCCCAAAAGCAGGGAACCATCTATGGGGGGCTTGGGGCTATTGCAGGGGGTGCAGCAAGCGAATGAATACATACATAATACATGTCATTTGTAACCACTGTAAAGGTGATTTGTCACTTTTTTTTGTTCAGGAAGGTGCCCCAACTGTATGAATTACTGTAATTATTACCAGTGTAGTTTTGAAACAAATGGTGTGTGTGTGTGTGTGTGTGTGTGTGTGTGTGTGTGTGTGTGTTGGAGTGTGAGCTACAAAAGTAGGGCACTGCAGACAAAGTTTGGGAACCACTGTTAAAAGGAAAATCTCTTTAAATCCGCCATGCAGAACTTCTGCTGAGATGTACACAGGTTAGTGTGGAACGGTTCGGTGAACTGGTGAAATTTCTTTACTGTGGTGGTGAAAGGAAACGACTACTTTTCGACCACACGGAGGAAACACAGCTAGTCACCAGAGACAGAGTATGAACCCAGGACCCTGAGATCCTGGAGATCCTAAGAGATCTGCACTGCTATGTTTCTCTACAAAGAAGAAGTGTTTAGACTGGGGAATATAGGTCAGCGGCTCAATCCTCTACACTGACCGAAAAAAAGGGGCAGTGAATGTGAGGATGAAATGGTGGTTGTTTTTCATAAGGCGTAGCCACAAAGTAATATATTGAGGCCATAAAATAATATTTTGGGGCTACAACATAAAGTTTTGAGGGCACAAAATGATATAATGAGGTCACAAAATACTTCTCCCTCTACATCCACAGCTGAACTGCCCTTGACCAATGCTGCTAACCCCCTAACAGCTTCCCTGAACACGCTCAGGTGGCTGCCTGCATGTTTCATGCCTGTGATCACTGTGTGTGTGTGTGTGTGTTCACTGCCATGCATGGGTTAAAAGCAAAGGGCAATTTTAGTTACACTACTGAATGACTTTGTTGACTTTTCAGTTATAGAATAAATGATCTGTCTCACTCTAGGCACTTACAGAGCAGTGGAAATTGTTGTTTGGGATGAAAGTGGGCCAGTCATGAGCCAAGTTTAACTTGGGTAATGGCACATGTTGTTTGAGCCAGACATAGTCCACATGTCGATTTGACCCAGATTCTGACATCTGGCCCATGTAAGGTGGAGCTGTGGCTGGGTCGAGGCAGCCAGACTCTCCCTGAGTCAACAGCGTCATTCAAAGCCAAATGTAGGCCATAAGAGACCTGTCACATTTGGGCCAAATCCATTTATTGCTTATCTAGGCTGGCTTGAGTAGTGTTTGGACCAACAATATGGCTTCCAAACAATACTAGATTTAGCAAGTAGCTACAGACTGTAGAAGCATCCATCCTGCTTTATTTATTTATCCTTTATTTATTTATTCATTCATTATCTGTAACCGGTTCACCAGACCCTGAACTGTTATCCAGTTCAGGGTCGCGGTGGGTCCAGAGCCTACCTGGGCGCAAGGCAGGAATACACCCTGGAGGGGGCGCCAGTCCTTCACAGGGCAACACACACATTCACTGATACACTCACACCTACGGACACTTTTGAGACACCAATCCACCTACCAACGTGTGTTTTTGGACTGTGAAAGGAAACCGGAGCACCCGGAGGAAACCCACGCAGACACGGGGAGAACACACCACACTCCTCACAGACAGTCACCCGGAGGAAACCCACGAAGACACAGGGAGAACACACCACACTCCTCACAGACAGTCACCCGGAGGAAACCCACGCAGACACAGGGAGAACACACCAACTCCTCACAGACAGTCACCCGGAGGAAACCCACGCAGACACAGAGAGAACACACCACACTCCTCACAGACAGTCACCTGGAGGAAACCCACGCAGACACAGGGAGAACACACCACACTCCTCACAGACAGTCACCTGGAGCGGGGCTCAAACCCACAACCTCCAGGTCCCTGGAGCTGTGTGACTGTCACACTACCTGCTGCACCATCCCGTCGCCCCTTATTTATTGTCATGTGCTGATATTAGCATGTGGCCTTGAAAGCCAATAAAGTTTAACTGAAACTTAAATGAGATTCATTTTCTAATGCTTTGCTCATTTCATCACTCATTGCACTGCTAATATAATATCTATTGCTACCATTCTCAAATGGCTGCATTCAGAGTACCACAGAACTCTTACAGTGAACAGCAGGGTCTACGCTAAGCCATCTTACTTCAATTCCCCTCGCTCAGGCTTCTCCTTTCTCCTGTTTCCTCCAGTCTCCTTCCCTCTTCTTAATGGGACCAAGCATTTAACCGCTCTCATTAAACAATCCATTTTAACCACTCGCTTTTGATCCACATCTTTTGCATACAAATCTGCTAAACAAGCACATGAGAAAGAGCATCTTTTTTTTTTTTTGCCGACCAACTTGTGAGGGTTTTGTCTCACACTGGCAACCAATTAGTGCCTCTCCCCCCCAGAGGGCTGCGTTGCCAAAGTTAAAGGAAGTGTAAACAGCCAGTCCTAATTTCATTCTTGGGTCTGCCAGCACACCTTCATTATGTCTCGAAGAGTGGCAGCCTCCTGGCAAGGCACTTCCAAGCCAAGAATTGGAGTCTGTTTGTAAAAAATAGAGCCGGGTGTGTCCCTGATCAACAAGCAACAAATGTGGCGAACAAAGAGACTTTTTAGAGGTGACATCCCAAACGCTGCAAACACACCGATTTACAGTGTCACAGAATGAAGATCTGGATAGCAGCAAACATTCACACAATGGAGCAGTGACCTATATACATTGAATGAGTGAATCATGAAAGGGAGATAGACTTTATTCAATCATAAATTGTCTGTAATCATTTCATCATATTCAGGGTTGCAGTGCACCCCAAGTCCACCCAGAATCACTGGGCACAAGAACAGTGCCCCAGTCCAACACAGGGTATACAGTCTACCTACTAGCATGTGTTTTTCAACTGTGGGAGGAAACCAACACTGACACAGAGAGAACACACAACTTCCAGCAGCCACCCAAGCTTTCATTGGATGTCCCCATCAAAGTACTGGCCAGACCCAAGTCAGTGGATTTACATTTTCCAGTGTTCAGGTGCTGTAGCAGCTACATGGGTAGCATTGGGCACCATCAAATTGCCTTTTATTTTTATATTAAAGGTTTATTCATTTTATCATTATCAGTAGGTTGAAGATAGTTGTAGATTAGCATGCTAGCACCGTCTACCCATTCAAGCTATTTTTTTTTTCAACAAGCCTATTTGCTAGTGAACTTTTTGTCTTCTTCTTAGTTGCAAAGAAATCCTTTTTTTTTAGTTTTACTACCTGAATAAAGTTAGCTAGATAAGCTAAGAAGTTTCAATGACATGTATTGGTTAAAATGCTGCCTAGCTACATGGCTGCCACTGAAGGGAGCTAGACAGCTTGAATTGAAACACACCCACAAGGAGTCTAAGTATTGCAACAGACTTGGTGATGCAGATATGTAAAGTAGTCAGCCTTTTGCCAGTGGGTTAGCATGTTGTTTGTAGCAATGCTAAGCTGGACGTGGAGTTTGTTTAAATGTGACATTACAGGCAGTCCATTAGATCAAAGTGTCCCCGTGTTTGAGTAAATCTAACCGTCTTTACAACCTAATCAGGTCAGATACTGTGTATGGAACCAGGGATCGATAGAGAGACACCTGAGGAATTCAGAAAACCTGGCCATCTGAGTGGGCAGGAAATGTCAAGGAGACACTTTAGTTTCCTCCGGTGATGGCCAGGGCTAGGACACTCCAGATGTGGCACTCGTCCTCCACATTCTATAATTGCATTTGATGGAGACGGTCATTGCGCCATAATCCTTTTGATGTTCGCCATTGTTTCCAAGAATCTCAGCTCGGCTTAATGCTCTTATTAAGCCTCTGTTTCATAAAAGTGCGCCTGGATTTCTGAGTATATGCCAATACTAATCATTGCAAAAATATTGGAGGACACATTTCATTGGGAAAAAAAATGTAATCGCATTTAATCGTCCTCTAAGATCTCCTCTAAAGCACCTTTCTCAGCACTGTGACAAAACCCATAATCTACCAATTTAACACTACACTAATGACAGCAGTCAATATGTGTCTGTCTATAATGAGAATCAATCAATGGGGGCTCCTCAAAACTCGTCAAGGAAATAACGAGCAACCCTCACCAGCACCCAACCTAAATCCTCTGCTGTTACAGCAAAGGCACATCATTTAAATACACAAACATGCATATTTATACAGTTTTACACGAGCTAAAAATGGCTGAGTGGATTTGATTGCACCAAGCAAGAGCTTTAGTGAAGTCAAGTACTGATGTTAGAGGTTTAGTTACTTTCCAGAAAAGGTAGCACCACTGCTCCACAGACCAGGCTTTATACCTCTGTAGCCCTTGCTTGGCACTGGGCTTGGTGTTTAACATGGGCTTAGGCTCCTGTGCTGCTGATCCAGAGCATCCCATTTCACCACATGCTTTTTAATGAAGATGGTATGAGCTATGAATGCAGATTTGCATGTTTGTGTTCACACTGAGTGCTAATAAATGTAACTGAGTACACATTATAATTTTTTGTAAATACTATAACTCCTGGACCTATAATATATGTTAATGAGATTACTGAGACATGGCAACAAGAAAATAATAGGTAAAACAAGCACTAATTTAGCACTAATTTAGCTTAATGTTTGAGATGTTTGAATTGTGACGTGTACAGTTTATGAGCTCATACATATAAATGATGGTGTTATTTTATTACAGTGTCAAACTTAAGTTCTGTATTTGTCTAATAAACTATCTAAAATGGTTTGTAGTGCTGGTAGTAACACAAAGTAACACATATTTAGGGTGTAAAGACTGATACAACCAAGCAAACCTGTGTTGTGTGGAGATGCTAAGCTACAAACACTAGAAGTTACAGCTTTATTTACTACAAAATATAGTCAACACAAGCTCACTGACACAAGTTTTAAAGATAAAAACTCCCATTTATGTTTCAGTGTAAAGGAACCTCTGTTAAGATTATCTAAGCTTAAACCACTACATTATTAGCACCTAGCGCTATCTTTAGCTTAGCAAGCATATCAAAACAGCTCAATACCCTGCTACTTTGGTTTCAAATACACAATTTTAGAAGGCAAGCACTTACATTTGGACTAGACACATGTAGTGACTGGCACTTGAGTTCCAAACTGTCTGTCGTGCACAGAGCTACGTTATTAGCCTGCTAAGCAAGCTCTGCTTAGCACAGTTAAACGTTAAACAAATGTTTCAATGAAGAGCAGACTCTGTTACTGCAATAAAAGGTGTACCATTTTTTTTTGCCAAAATGACTACAATTTCAGAAGAACTGAGGGATGAGCAGGTGTCCACGAGTGATTTTTTAGTATAGAATCCAACCAAATTCGCAGCTTTTGAGTTTTTGAATCGCAGACCTGGGGGATCAATTATTTAGATCTATTTCAGTAGCATTTTATGGGGTATAGTAATAATAATAATAATAATAATAATAATAATAATATTACACACAATTATTGGACAACATAATTATATTTCAGCTTTAATTTAGGACTTTAGGGTTCCTTTAACAAGCCAGAAAATGAGAAACAAAAACACAGTGAGTGTACAAAAGTGAGGTACCTTCATCCGAGCATACGGCTCTTTACTCGAGCGATTGATTCGAAGCCGAGAGCTCGGATCAAAACGAGCTTTTAATTTTTAAAGCTGTTATTGTTGTGAGCCTGCTTTCCACTTTAATCTCCTCATTCTTGCAGAGCATAATTACTGCCAATGCCTCCCCACTGTTTCAGCGCTTAAATGGAAATGTATCCTTCACTTATCCTCCTTTAATAGACTTCTATAATCAAAGCTGGGGTTGCTTACAGGCTATTATACACACACTCGTACACTCTCACAGACCATCGTGCACACACAGACCCACACCTATTTCTGAGAGAGTGAGAGGGAGAGACTGATATGTGATGCGATGTGAGGCCATCAGGAGGGAGCGCTAGGCGCCAAGGTCGAGCAGGTGCCCGTCTGGATCAGTGGCTGTCAGGACCTCTGGGCATTGTGGGTACTTAACAAACACACGTAGGGAACGAGAGAGTGCATCTGTCTCATTAAAGCATGTTGAATATTTCATGGGCGGCTCGCACCGAGGCTGGGGCCTGTGTGAGTCTTAGTTAGCATATGTGTGTGTATCTGTGTGTGTGTGTGTGTGTGTGTGTGTGTGTGTGCATGTAGGGCTTCTTATTTAGCTCTTTATGCAGACCAAATGTCTCCAGGATGATAAAAAACTAAGCATTTGCCTATGAACAGCCTCCGCTTTTATTTTGAAAACATTAAAGAACAATTTCTGAGCTCCAAATGAGACTAATTCTGCTTCTTTATTTTACTCGTGGGCTACATCAGTAAAAAACATTACAGCTGTGTCCCTAATGTGTGCTACACACTAATACTACGCTAACCTTAAGAGTATGACTTTAGCTAGACTAGTACACAAAACAAACTATAATCTTTCTTACTAACAGGACGTGATGAACTGTTGCTATGCCAACACATCATACCAACACTGTCTGCCATTTTTTTCAAAGGTTAAAATTCACAAATCTCCCTCCGTGATGCGTATTGCGCAGTGTAGGTCATAAATGTACGTCGTTTTTTTGCACAAAATTTATATTCAGTATAAGGTGGCAGAGTGGCGCAGCAGGTAGTGTCACTGTCACACAGCTCCAGGGACCTGGAGGTTGTGGGTTCGAGTTCCACTCCGGGTGAATGTCTGTGAGGAGTGTGGTGTGTTCTCCCTGTGTCTGCGTGGGTTTCCTCCAGGTGACTGTCTGTGAGGAGTGTGGTGTGTTCTCCCTGTGTCTGCGTGGGTTTCCTCCAGGTGATTGTCTGTGAGGAGTGTGGTGTGTTCTCCCTGTGTCCGCGTGGGTTTCCTCCAGGTGATTGTCTATGAGGAGTGTGGTGTGTTCTCCCTGTGTCCGCGTGGGTTTCCTCCAGGTGACTGTCTGTGAGGAGTGTGGTGTGTTCTCCCTGTGTCTGTTTGTAGCTGAATTGGCTACTCAGAAGTGTCCATAGATGTGAGTGAATGTGTGTGGTGCCCTTCGATGGACTGCCGCCCCCTCCCATGTGTGTTTCTGCCTCATGCCATTCTGAACTGGATAAGCAGTTACAGACAATAAGTGAATGCATGAATATTAAATATAAGCTTTAATATATAATTAGAATATATAATATATTTAATATATAAATTGTGTCTCCATGTGAAGGACTGGTGCCCCCTCCAGAGTGTGTTGCTGCCTTGCGCCCAGTGATTCCGGATAGGCTCTGGACCCACCGCGACCCTGAAATGGATAAGCGGTTACAGACAGTGAATGAATGAATAAATGAAGTGCACCATGTAGGGAGCGGGGCAATATTTGGAACAGAGCCAAAATTTTCCAGATGTGAAAAAGTTCTCCCTTTCCATTTCCCATTTGATTGTGGGCCAAGAGTTACCATCAGTACTCAAAAATGGACAGGTTCTATGTACTGTGGATTTTTTTTAGTTCAGTAATCCCTCGCTACTTCACGGTTCATCTTTCGCGGATTCGCTACTTCGCGGGGTTTTTCAAGAGGGCTTTTTTATTATTTACATGTATTAGACTGGGCCTGTAGACGACAAAATATATCATTTACAAGTGTTTCTTACGTACAGTACATGTATTGTTCATGTCCACATCCGAGAGAAATTTCCTTACACTAAATCACAGCTTAGGAATGACTCTATTAAAGAAACTGGTAGGATATCACATGTAGTTCCAGCTGAAAAACATTATAGAATGACTGTTTAATGCAGAGGGTGGGTTGTTAACAGCACATGGAGGGCTTTAAAACTCCAAATACTCATTAAATACATAAAAAAATGTCTTTCCTCTACTTCACGGAAATTCGTTTTTTGCGGGTGGTCTTGGAACGCATCCCCCGCGAAAAACGAGGGATTACTGTATACTCAACTTTGACGCTGGTGATTACACTACACTACACACTCAAATACGAGTTAGAATTAATATTAAGTGCACGCTTGAGAGCTTAGAAATCAGTAGTGAACATCTTTTTGTGAAATGTGAAACTTTTATTGACATTGTCCATTTTAAAGCCATCAGTGGCAGTGTACAAACACACACACACACATGCACAAACACACACACACACACACACACACACACACACACACACGCACACAGTGGCAGACAGCCATTCTGCATCTAGGGAACAGTTGGGTGTTAGGTGCATTGCTCAAGAGCAGTTTAGCCGTGGATGTTGAAGGAGGAGAACACCCCCCAAAAATTCCCAGTAAGGTCCCATAACCTTATTTTCTGATTTTCTGGCTTCCACAAAAATGGAGAACACTTCACCATAGGCCTGAAAGATTCATTGTTACTGTATTACAATCATGAATTGCAAGATTGCAAGTTTCAAAATGCACAAGCAGCGTTTCTTTCTCGCTTACATCATCAGTAAAGTTACCAAGTTTAAGTGGAGAACTTTAGCCCATAAAACATCTTCTGAACTGTCTGTAGATGGGTTCGACCAATCAAATGCCCAAGTCTCCATGTAAGTTCCCAACCAAATACCGTGTTGAAACGAGGCCATGGGAACACCAGAGAAAATTCTAGAAACTAGGGCCTTGACCAAAATACACAGCACCCGGCCCCTGTGGAAACACCCCCCAAAGATAGCAATACGAGTGTGAGTGCATGGCTGGGTGTATCTTCCCGTTCTCCTCCTCTGTGGGATGTGCCTATCAAGGAAGCCTTCATCAATTCTTTATGTCGGTATTGCTACATTAAGGGTGCCATCGTTTTCATCCCCTTACTCCCTTAAATATTTAATACAAACACTTACAGCAAATTGTCCCCCAAGGCCAATTACGAGCCTTTTGTTCAGCAGAAACAGTACCAGAAGCTACCAGCAGACATGTTACTCCTCACATCTCCATCACGTCTCCTCGTCCCTGCAGTCTGCGGAAGAGGCTCGGCCCCCTACTGCTCTCCACTGCCCTCCGCTGCTTCCACTGCCCTCCACTGCTTTCCACTACCCTCCAATCCCTCAAAAGCCCTCTACAGCCTTCCAGGTCATTCAAGGTCCACTACAGCCTTCCACACCCACCCCTCTCTCGATTACTCTCCACTGCCCTCAACTGCCTTCCACTGCTCTTTACCCCCTCAGAAATCCTGTCCTAAATGTGGCACCTTTGGGGAGACTTGCTGGAGATATGTAATTGCATGTAATGTGCAGAGGAACATTCTGTAACATGGGTGGTGCTGCGTGTGTTCCTGCCTTGCGCACAATGATCTTGAGTAGCTCCTGAGCCACGATGACCCTGATCAGGATTAAGTGGATACAGAAGATGAATGACAATCAAACATACATCAGAAGCGGGACTTTTTTCCAAAACAAGCCCATTTTACCCTCGCTGTGCTTTGTTCGCTCCAAGAATCACAGAAGCACAAAGACACGTTTTAACAGATTTTTTTTACCCACTTTACTGAGTCATTCATCTGGAGCTCTTCAATATTAACAAACAAATCTTACATGGCGCAGCTTGAAACATGGCTGTCCCCATGTGGGACTACCAGATATTTGAATGTGAAGACTCTACCAGTTGCATTCATTCATTCATTCATCCATTATCTGTAACCCTTATCCAGTTCAGGAATAATACTGTAAACATTGGGCGCAAAGCGCCAGTCCTTCACAGGGCAACACAGACACACACACATTCACACACTCACATCTACGGACAATTTTTTTCGAGTCGCCAATCCACCTATCAATGTGTGTTTTTGGACTGTGGGAGGAAACCGGAGCACCCGGAGGAAACCCACACAGACACAGGGAGAACACACCACACTCCTCACAGACAGTCACCTGGAGGAAACCCACGCTGACACAGAGAGAACACACCACATTCCTCACAGACACTCACCCGGAGGAAACCCACGCCGACACAGGGAGAACACACCACACTCCTCACAGACAGTCACCTGGAGCGGGAATCGAACCCACAACCTCCAGGCCCCTAGAGCTGTGTGACTGCGACACTAACCCGCTGCGCCACCGTGCCGCCCCCTATTTAAAAACAGTACAGTATTAAAATATAAAAACAGTATTTTGGAAATATATATATATACAGTGGGCATGATATAACATTAGCTACCACCAGCTGTGGCCAACATTAGCTACATGTCGACTGCTAAAATGAACGCAATACAACCACATGTATTTCACATTTATTTTAAATTATATTCTTGCTCAAATCTAAACGTGTGTTTGATTCGGCTGGATGTAGCAACCTAAATCACTGTAGTTCCAAAAACAACAGAAAGCTAATTTCAGCACCAGTCTCTCTCTCTCTCTCTCTCTCTCTCTCTCTCAGCAACAGTCGGAGACTCTTTTTAGGTTTATATCAAAGCAGCAGGGTCACCGAGCTTTCCGCACTGATACCACTCCTTTTTTTTCTTTTCTTTTCCTCAACTACCAAAAATAGCGAAGCCCATAAAGCAAAGATGCTCATGAAAACACCATTACCGCTGCTCAGCGTGGGGTATGGATTCATTCATCGCTCCAGTGTAGTCAGCAGGGAGGAACCATGCTGAGTGAATCAAACGCCCATCATCCACAATAGTGCCAAGATGGCCACAGAGCAGTTTAGCACTTTTTAACTACAGTTCTACAAACAGAGCTTAAAATGAACCAATCATGAACGCCCAGGTTACCGAACGGGGGGAAAGGACAAGGCGATCAAATAGTCTTGGAAATGACATAGATGTGCTTACAAAAATGCTGTTGATTTGAACAATCTCCTACAGTTTTCCTTGTTGGTCTACAGGGCCTATAGTATAAAAAACAAAACACAAAGATTGAGGTAGTGTATAAATAACGTTTAGGATTCGAGTCCCAACTGTTTGGGTATGGATTTCCTAAAAAAGCTTTTAGCACTGACACATTTACATTTATCAACCAAACTACAGCCGCTAGCTCCACCCCTTCACAGTGAAATTTAAATCCGAGCGCTTTCTAAATGAAGCACACTATACTGCAAACCAATCAGAAGAGTGCTCATTTACATATACTGCATTTAAAGGCACAGTAACCTTGTATGGCATTGAGTAGTCTATTAATGCTGACACACTCACAAACTTGTATCTAAATGTATTGTTTGTTCTATCAGTTCCACTGACCAATCAGGAGCACTTTGTAGTTCTACAAGTGGATCAGGCTGCTGAGAATAGTCAACCGACCAAAAAGAAACATCCAGCCGACAGCGTCCTGTGTCCACTGATGAAGGATTAGAGGATGACCAACACACACTGTGCACACTGTACATCTACAAGGTGGAGCAGTGTGGTAGGACTTTCTAACAGAGCGGACAGTGAGTGGACACAGTGTTTGAAAACTCCAGCAGCACTGCTGTGTCTGATCCACTCGTACCAGAGCAACACACACCAACACCCCCATATCAGTGTCACTACAGCCCTGAGAATGACCCAGCACCCACACCATACCTGCTCCGTGGGGGTCCTGTGAGGGCTCTGAACACTGAGGGGCAGGTTGAAATGGGGATAGGAAAGTATGCAGAGCAACAGGTGGACTACAGTCTGTAATTGTAGAATTACAAAGTGCTCCTGACAATAAGTGACGTGATTCCGCGTGTGTGTGTGTGTGTGTGTGTGTGTGTGTGTGATGTATAAACGAGAGAGATAAACTGATGCTACTTAAATGAAAAAGAACAGCTAATAAAATCTATTTTGGTTTACAACAGTTTTGTGATGTCATACGTTCACTTATTCCACGTACAGCATTTCAGACCCACCCACTCACCTTGAGTGAGAGTGAGAGGAGTGTTTGAGCCCGCTGGACTGTTTTGTATAAGTCATGACATGAAGCAGCCAATCAGAACAGAGGCTGTTTACATAATCGGCAAACAAAACCAGCCTGTTTATTATTAAAGGAGAAAAAGTGGTCAGAGTACAGCCATGTGTTTGAAGGTCAACACACACACACACACACAGCCTACATGAATGTTAGGAGTGAAAATAATTAAAGGGCCCATGTCTTACATTGTGAATCATAATATGGGCCTTTTAATACGTGTCTGTAAAGCTTTTTTAAGCACCCTGGGGATTACAGAACTCCCAGCCAACACAGCTTCAGCCCTAATGCTGAATTGAAACACCACTTGGTTTAAACACGATGAGAATCAGGCAACGCTTTGCTCGGTCTGGAGATATTTCTGGGTCAGGTGCTTCGGTTTAGAGCTGTCACTTCGTTTCTCATCCGGTAAAAAGAGAGGGAGTGTAGTGATCAACTTCCCTAAGAAACCCAGGGTGTGAAACTAAACTACAGTCTGTGGCCAAAAGTTTGTGGACGCACACTCAGTTCTGTTCTTCTGGGAAGGCCTTTGGAAAACTGATTAGATTGTATTCAGTGAGGTCAGGTATTCATCCATATGTAGGATGATTAGTTCTGGATCTTGAACGCCGCTTCAGCTGCTCCACAGTCTAGTGCTGGGGGGCTGTATACGCCTCTAGCTGACATCCGGCATTAAGCAGGAGAGCATGGCTCTTGTCATGGTTCTTTCTACGGAGATTAAGCTGTGGACAGCTCTGTCAGAAACACGTGTCCCCGAGGGTTTGGACAGACCTTGTACTTGCTGAGTGTACAGTCACGTGTGTTCACAAACAAACATTAGTGCTACAGCTGTGCCAGATGTTTGTACACCAAGGCCCACAATATGAACATATGCATTTCCACTGAATATCAGTTACCAACCAACTTCATCCCAGATGTCTATCATTTACCGGAGCTGCACCATATAGAATTCATAATGAAATATTTGCTTTAGAAAATGGAAGCACGTTTCTGCCACTTGGAATAAATACATAGTCATTGAGTAGGCCATAATGAGAAAGTCTGATACATGACTCAAACGTATGACTCACTATCTCATGACAATGAGGGGTGTTATGAGATATCAACGCCTAATTATGAGAAGATAAGTCCTAATTATGGGATGTGATCTAAATATTAAGAGACCGCAAATGAAAATAATGAGATACTAACTCGTAAGCTGGATATCGTTTAATGTGATCACAAGCCCTAACCATGAGAAGAGATTGTTTGGAGAGAGTAACTTTATA
This sequence comes from Hoplias malabaricus, assembly GCF_029633855.1. Lineage (NCBI taxonomy): Eukaryota > Metazoa > Chordata > Actinopteri > Characiformes > Erythrinidae > Hoplias > Hoplias malabaricus. The sequence continues at coordinate 8,837,447 of NC_089805.1, read as the reverse complement.
ATTATAAACAGTATGTCATAAATATGAGATAGCCCGTATCGATTATGAGATAAGTCAAGACAGTATCTTTATCTTTATGTTATTGTGAGATTATGAGTAAGTTTGTAATTATGAGATAATCATGAAAAAAAAATGATTAGCATAATTATGAGATACCTAGATTGGATTCCAGTATTATGAGATAGCACTTAGAACTATGAGACATTAATATAGAATCCCACTATTATGAGTCAGCTATAACTCTGAGTTGTAATTATGAGACAATAATGAGATAGCAATTTATAATTGAGTTACAAAGTCATGATTCTAAGATACAAATGTAGAAACATATTTTTATGAGATGAGCCAGTTACAAATGAGTTGCTATGTAATAATTGAGACACTATCGGCACTATCTCATTATTATGAGATAGTCGTTCGTAAATATGGTTTACTAAGTCTAATATAGAAACTCACTATTATGAGATAGTAACTCATAATTATAAATGGCTAAGTCATAAATATAAGTCTACTAGAGGAACTCATAGTCATGAGATAGAATGCTCTGAGATACTAAGTCGTTACTATGAGATAGTACTTAGAACTATGAGACATTAATATAGAATCCCATTATTATGAGTCAGTTTTAATTCTGAGTTACTAAGTTGTAATTATGAGACAATAATGAGATAGCAATTTATAATTGAGTTACAAAGTCATGATTCTAAGATACAAATGTAGAAACATATTTTTATGAGATGAGCCAGTTACAAATGAGTTGCTATGTAATAATTGAGACACTATCGGCACTATCTCATTATTTATGAGATAGTCGTTCGTAAATATGGTTTACTAAGTCTAATATAGAAACTCACTATTATGAGATAGTAACTCATAATTATAAATGGCTAAGTCATAAATATAAGTCTACTAGAGGAACTCATAGTCATGAGATAGAATGCTCTGAGATACTAAGTCGTTACTATGAGATAGTACTTAGAACTATGAGACATTAATATAGAATCCCATTATTATGAGTCAGTTTTAATTCTGAGTTACTAAGTTGTAATTATGAGACAATTATGAGATAGCAATTTATAATTGAGTTACAAAGTCATGATTCTAAGATACAAATGTAGAAACATATTTTTATGAGATGAACCAGTTACAAATGAGTTCCTATGTCAGAATTGAGACACTATCGGCACTATCTCGTTATTATGAGATAGTCGTTCGTAATTATGGTTTACTAAGTCAAATATAGTAACTCACTATTATGAGATAGTAACTCATAATTATAAATGGCTAAGTCATAAATACAAGTCTAATACAGGAACTCATAATCATGAGATAGAATGCTCTGAGATACTAAGTCGTTACAATGAGATAGCCAATTTAAACTGAGATAATAAGTCATATTTATGAGACATACAGTCATACAGAATCTCATTACTACAGGACAGTTAGTTATAAGAATGAGATACCAAGTCTCATTAAGTGCCTTCCACACTGGACCAAGACTCTTGTATTTAGCATAACTTTGGTCATCTCAGGAAATGACCACAGAGCACAGACCGCCCTGAGGCTGCTGTTTAGAGCGGATTCAGATGACCACATGTCCGTTCGTTCACACACAGCATTGAGAAAGCACAGCGCCTTCAAAATAACAGCCCCGTACATGCAATGTTTACATAGCAAGCAAACGGGCAGCGCGCGCTTACCTCGCACGGCAGGACAGCTAACATCAGCAGCAGAAACATGGCACTGAAGAGGTGCATCCTCTCGCGCTCTTCCTCTTTCGTTCTTCCCTTCCCGCTCCTTCGCAGCCCGACGGACAGCGCCAGCTCTCTCACCTCCTTCGCTCCCTCCCTCCCGCTTCCTCTCTCACTCTCTCTCTCTCCCTCTCTCCACCTCTCCTTCCCTTCTTCTTTAGGATCCGCGGGCGATTCCGCCTCTGCTGCTGCTGCTGCTGCTACTGCGTCGAGCGCTCGCGACGATCCTCATCACATTCGTCGGTGTCTCAGATCAGGTCTTCTCGCGCGCTCGTGGCTCCCTCTCTCTCTCTCTCACTCTCACTCTCGCACGCACGCGCGCGCGCGCCAGAGGTCAGCGCCGGCAGCCGTTCACGGTCACAGAGGGTGGGGGGTATTCTGGCGGACGGAATTGTGGGAAAGATGATGTTGTGTTTGTTGTCGTTGTTTCGGAGGCGGGAGGACACGCGCTTGGCTTGAGACGAAGCCCCGCGAGGAAGGTGGAAGGTGGACCTGTGTGCGTGTGTATGTGGGTGTGCGCGTGCACCGTCTGCGCGCGCTTACGAGGCTCGGACGCTAGGAGCAGCAGGCGCACGCACACACGCACTCGGAAGGCACGCACGCGGGAGCGAGTTCGGAGTGTCTGCTCTGCTCTGCTGCAGAGTGAGAGAGAGAGAGAGAGAGAGAGAGAGAGAGAGAGAGGATGTTCATTGTAATAACTGTGGATTAAAACAGGGTTCTGATTGGAGAAGAATGTGATGTGCGACCAATCACAAGTGAGATTCTCTGGTCATCTGTCACCTGCAAAGACAAGCTACCGCTGAAACTGTAAAACATGTGGTCAGCTTGTTTGTGTGCTGATGTCTCTGTTCAAGGTGTAAATGTCTGAGAGACTTACAGATAGAGGGAGAGAGAGAGAGAGAGAGAGAGAGAGAGAGAGATCCATAAACAAGTACAAACAGCAAAACCCGACAAGTGCATTGACAAAAATAATAGCAACCAGTGTTAGCTTTGTCTCTCCAGGGCTAAGCCACCAATAATGTGTTGTCTTTAATAATTAAAGTATCCCCTTTTCCCAAGGGAACGCACTTCCAGAGGCCTAATGAAAGAGCTGTGGTCAAACTACCACAAGGATCAAACCCCACAGCCGCCATCTCCCCGCGTCTGTTCAGAAGCGCTGGTTCCAGTTCCTGTTCCTTTAGACGATACCGAGCCACTCGCTGTTCACCCCGACCCCGAGCGCACAGCAGTGAGGAGCTAGGAGCAGAAGCTATGGTTTTTAGAAAACAGACTGGGTGTGTGTTGGTGGGGGTTCAGATCCATCAAATATCACGTGATATATAAGTGTAATGGAGTACATTTAATTATTTTGAGTGTGCAGGTCTTACCCAGGAAACAAGGAGCCGAGTGGAGCCGTGTTAACTGTTGTTTTAAATGCTTTTACTAAAACACAAGAGCTATTAAATACCACCCAGCCTTATTTACAGTTGCTGCCCAATGTCTGCACCATGTGTGTGTGCTTCCCCGGCTCCAAAGCACCGCTGTAGCTTCGGCTGGTTGTGCCAAAGACAAACACGCTGTCAGAGTGGAGGGGGAGATGGAGAGATGGAGAGAAATATTGAGTGAGCAAGCAATATTGAGTGAGTGAGTGAGAGAGAGACAGAGACAGAGAGGGGGAGAGGGAGAGTGTGTTTGTGTGTTTGTGGGCTATGTGTGTGTGCGTGGTAATTCTCTGATCCTCCTGTTTTTTGACAGTCTGGAATATTTTCCCCCCCGCAGGCACTCTGAGCGCTGCATTAATAAAAGAACAGGCGGCCGTGTCCAAGCAGCACATTCTCCTGAATCACGCTCTGATGTTTTCTTTCGCTCGAACACATCCCTCGTGCATTCGCTTAATAAGTGTGTTGCTTCATCGTGTTCAGATTACTGGGCTGGTGTGTAATTCATAGGTAAAGGTGCAGCTAAAGTAGCTCGTGTTAGTAGGACAGCACCCCTCCCTCCTTCCTAAAGAGGGATCCCGCTCATTTCCTAACATGCTTCTCATTGTTACGCGCAGTGGCGGCTGCTGGAAAATGTTCTAGGTGGGGCTGTGTCACACCGTTGGGTCCAGCAGCTGTCCCGATACAATTTAACACACACTGCAGCAGGACGATAACCTACACTGCTGGATCATACTGTAAATATATACAAAGAAAGCACTGTGTATCTCTGGATAGAGCCTTTAAACGGAGTTTGGATAAGAACGAGATTTCATTGAATCTGGAGGCAGCAGGAATCATGTGCCGAGATTAAACACCAATTACCCTCAGGTCTTTACTTCACCGTAAACTGAAGCTGTTTGGGGCGAGAGATGAAGCTCCCTGGAGGGGCCCAATTCTAAGACACATATTGGCTAAATTTATGTTGCTTCATGTGTTGGCGGTGGTTCTTAACTGACCAGGGCCAATGACCACGTCAACGTAGCATTGTTCCATACAACCTGACCACAGAACAGTGCCGTCTCCAACCTCACACTGGGCTATTACTAACTTTGTTGTTTGGTGTAAGTGTTTTTTGTCTGTGAAACGTTATCTATAACTATAAATCTCTTGAAATTCACGGCCGGGTGCAGGATTTGTTCACATTTTGCCTGAAGTATTGGAAGAAGGGTCCTTTTACCAATGGTAATGTGGCTGTAATCAAGGAAATTTGTACTTAGCAAAGAAGCCTTCACTATTACAGCCGTGTTTTCTCCCATTAAGACAAGATATTATGAATATATTACAGATTTAAGCTGTGAAGCTGATGATGATGATGTGTTAAAGTAATAATGTATAATCATCAGGGCATGACATAATCCTTACCCAGAAACCTGGATCAACATAAATCAGTACATTAGGTGTATAAATATGTTTTAAAGCATTTGTGTAACATATAATTATAATTTTTTTTAAAATCATGGTAACTGCTGCATAGTTTACGGTGGCGCAGCAGGTAGTTGTCGCAGTCACACAGCTTCAGGGGCCTGGAGGTTGTGGGTTCGATTCCTGCTCCGGGTGACTGTCTGTGAGGAGTTGGTGTGTTCTCCCTGTGTCTGCGTGGGTTTCCTCCGGGTGACTGTCTGTGAGGAGTTGGTGTGTTCTCCCTGTGTCTGCGTGGGTTTCCTCCGGGTGCTCCGGTTTCCCCCCACAGTCCAAAAACACATGTTGGTAGGTGGATTGGTGACTCCAAAGTGTCCGTAGGTGTGAGTGTGTGAGTGAATGTGTGTGTGTGTGTGTGTTACCCTGTGAAGGACTGGCGCCCCCTGCACGGCATATCCCCCGCCTTGTGCCCAATGATTCCAGGTAGGCTCTGGACCCACCGCGACCCTGAACTGGATAAGGGTTACAGATAATGAATGAATGAATGAATGAATTGTCATTTTATTCAACAAAAATAACCTAAAAAGTAAATAGATGGCTAAAGGGAGAAAGATTTATTTATCACAGCATTCATCATGAGTACACTGACATTTATCATTTGTAATACTGTGGTAGTGTGTTAGTGTGTGTGGTGCTGGCACGAGTGGATCAGTCACAGCAGTGCTACTGAAGCATCAGTGGGTAAGTGTTTTAGGAGAACTGGCCCAAATGGACCTATGCAATTTGAGATAAGTGGCTTTGATGTTATGGCTGATCAGTGTGTATCCACCCTACGTTGTGTTGTGTGTGTGTGTGTGTGTGTGTATACTGTATATTATTAAGAGGCGTAAATAAAAACAGATCTAGCTGAGCAGAGAGGAAACAAAGGCTGACTGAGACATTCCTCACACTGTTTGTGTAATGCCTGATGGCTTTTTACAGTATACAGGTCTACCACCGGACACACACACACACACACACACACACAATCTAATGTGAGCCAAGGTGGCTTGGAGCAATGAGGGAATAAAGGGAAATCATCAGATTTTGCCTTGAGAGAGAGAGAGAGAGAGAGAGAGAGAGAGAGAGAGAGAGAGAGACAGAGAGAGAGAGAGAGAGAGAGAGAGAGACAGAGAGAGACAGAGAGAGAGAGGAGAGAGAGAGAACTGACACATTAACTCTGTGTCCCCTTCAGAGTGTGCAGCCAAGTGTAAGAGAGAGAGGGAAAGAAGGAGAGAGAGAGAGAGAGAGAGAGAGAGAGAGAGAGAGAGAGGACAATCTGATAGAAAGTGAGAGAGAAACAATGAGAGAAAGAGAGATGTCACTGCCTCTGGGTCTGAGAGAATATACAGTATGTTGGTGTGTGTGTGTGTGTGTGTGTGTGTGTGTGTGTGTGTGTGTGTGTGTGTGTGAGAGAGAGAGAGAGAGAGAGAGAGAGAGAGAGAGAGAGAGAGAGAGAGAGAGAGAGAGAGAGAGAGAGTAACATCCACACATTGTTCATTTAATCAACTGCATAATACATAATTACAGACTGTAATTTAATGTATACTCTGCATAATTGTTTGCCTCCTTCTTGTGTGCTAGTGTGTGTTGTGCTGGTGCGAGTGGATCAGACACAGCAGGTGCTGCTGGAGTTTTTAAACCCTGTGTCCACTCCCTGTCCACTCTGTGAGACACTCCTCCCTCATTGGTCCACATTGTAGATGTAAAGTCAGAGACAGTAGCTCGTCTGTCGCTGCACAGTGTGTGTCGTTCGTCCTCTAGTCCTTCATCAGTGGACACAAAAAGTGTCCACGCACATCCACGCACATCCTTCAGGCTAATTCTGAAAGGACATCCCGCCTGTATTTAGTGACCGTTGTGTATAATATAGAGCTCTGACTGGGGTTTGAGCCCTGTCCAGACCCTCTCCGCAGGCCAGGAGGGCCGTGTTGCCATGGCGATGGCCGGGTGCGTGCCAAGAGGGGAAGGTGCAAAAGGCTGATTGCTCATTGGCCAGCGGCGAACAGAATCAAAGGTGGCGTTTCACACCCTCCCTTGGGCGGTCGCACCTGTCTGTTACTAAGGCAACCAGGGGAAGGGCAAGTAAAGTCAGGGGTCATGTGACCATGCCACGGTGAGCTGATCTGACGCTATAAAGTCCTGAGTATGTAGTTTTACTACACAGCTATCCCCCTCCCTTTTGCCTCTCTCTGTACATACACTTCGGGAAAGGTGCTGAACTCGATTTTGGAGCATTGCTGTGAGGGTTTGATGGCTACTGTAGCAATGTAGCACAGTCTCTGTATGTAATGACGTATCTAGGGCATCCGGAAGGTCTACAGTATGTCTCATATGGTCAGTTACTGGTAGTTAATCTAATGTGTTGCACCTCTGGGTCAGCTCCTGAAGCACTAACCAATGACTAAGTGTGTTTGGTTCAATTCGCCTAGATACGAGAATGTATCTAGTTTTCAAGAGGAGTTTTCAAGAAGCCTTTACATTAAAAAGGAAATAGACACAAAAGAAGACAATGTCAGTGACAAAGCATAAAATGCAACCAACGTTGCAGACTGAACTTTCTAAGCCTTTGTCTGCTCTTGTGGACCACTTGGCCCCACTTTTGCTGCAATAGCAGCTTCTAGCTTTAAGGAAATGCATTCACGTTGGAGGTTGGAACATTGCTGTGAGGGTTTGATTGCATTCAGCCCTATGACCTTTAGTGAGGTGTGGTACTGATGATGGATAGTTAGTTTTGGGTCACAAGCACCACTCCAGCTCATCCCTGAGATATTGAATGGAGTAGCTAACAAATGGCATTGAGTCATGTGCAGCTGCTCTACAGGGTCCCAATTTGTTTCATGTTTTTGTAGGAAAATAATTCAAATTGTGTGTGTGTGTGTCCAAAATAGTGGTGTTATCATTATTTGTAAGGGTTGGTCTCCACACAAACACCAGGGTAGGTTGTGTTCCCAAGGACATGCGCCCTCTCACTCACACACACACACACACACACACACAGTGGGGAGATGAGATGCGTCCTGTGCTGTGCTCCATGGCTCTGTTTCTGTTTAATTGGATGAACAGAGGAGGCCTAATGCGCGAGGGAGAAGGAAATATGCAGGACGCCCAGTGCCCGGGCTGCCAGCCACGTCTGGATCCAGTGGCTGTCCATTATTGACATTTTTCTCTCTGTTGTCTTTCTGTTCGGCCGCGTCCCCCTCCACTCCTCGTGCTTTACACGTCTCTTTCCCCTCTGTTTTAAATTCATGATTAAATTCCTCACATTTCTGACATGTCTTTTCCAACGATGCTTGAGGAAGGACACAGAGGGGAAGATCTGTGCCAGGAACAACATAAAACACGTAGCAGGACACTCCAGCAAAGGACTGGGCCTTGATGAAAATGGTCAGAGAGCTCCTTCCTAGCTTTAAACACCGTGATTTCATTTCAAGCTCCTTTCACCCTGTTCTTCAAAGTTCAGAACCCCCACAGTACCCCCAGAGAGCAGGTACGATCCAGGTGCTGGATCAGTCTCAGTGCTGCAGTGACACTGACATGGTGGAGTTGCACTAAGTGGATCAGACACAGCTGTGCTGCTCGAGTTTTGTGTGTCGGTCGTCCTCTTGTCCTTCATCAGTGGACACAGGACACTGTCGACTGTATGTTTTTGGTTGCTGGACTATTCCCACTCCAACAGCACCTGCTGTGTCTGATCCACTTCCACCAGCACAGCACACAGTAACAACTGTTTTATTATTGTAGCAAAAGGTGTCAAATAAGATGAGGACATAACAGTTTTCGGTTACTTCCTCTTCAATGGTTAATTTTTATTCACACATCAAACACAACATCACTAATTAAACAAGACTACAGATTATTATACTGTAACGACTGCAATATACAATAACAAATACAATACCAGGGTGGCTACATCGACGTGCTGGGGGCCATTTCATGGCTCCGCCCCTTAACCTTTCCAGGACACGTGGGCATGTAATTTGAGGTCGTTTTTCCTCCGACGGAGGGTCTGAGTCGCCTGGCTCTGCTCTGTTCATTTTTCTTCCATGCTTAACACCTACTTCCGCTCATGAGGGGCTTAATAATGAGGCTCGGAGTTGAATCAGGCTTTTTATAGCAGGGGAAATATGAGCGTGCGGAATGCCACGGGCCTCTTGGACCGGAACTGAGGAGAGAAAAAGCTCTGCGGAGTATCAAGGCTGCTCTGGTGTGAAAAAAAACTCCCATTTGCGTGTTTAGAATGGTTAATTTTTATGTGAATATTAGGACTACAAGTGTTTCCTGTAAAGAGCTGCCGGGGTCGGCATGGCAACGCCATTCGTAATCCAAGGGCCATTGAGCCAAGAGAGAGGGAGAGAGGGAGTGTGTGTGTGTGTGTGTGTGTGTGTGTGTGTGTGGGCTTGTTCAGGACCTGCTCCAAAACCACGACATTATTCACACCCCCTCCCGTCACACACATACACACACACACGTTATTTCTCTCTCTCTCTCTCTCTCTCTCTCTCTCTCTCTCTCTCTCTCTCTCTCTGTCTCTCCCTGCACACACACACACACACACACACACACAGGCCAGAGGCCAGTTGGGCAGAAAAAGTGTCGGAGAACAAACAGCAGCAGAAGGAGGAGTGTGGAAAAGACTGAGGGAACAATAAGCTACACTGTGTGGCCATAATTATGTAGACACCTGCTCATCCCATTTCTTGTGAAATCAAGGCCTCTTTTTGTCCTTTCTTTGCTGCCGTAAGAGCTTCTTCTCTCCTGGGAAGGCATAAGAATAGAGAAGAGTCAAAACATTGCTGTATGGATTTGATGGCATTCAGTTAAAGCCATGCTCTGGTTTTGAAATGAGTGTGTTTTTGACTGTTTGGGGGCGGGGTCACGGCCGTTTCTCTCAGTGAAAAGAGATGAGTGTGTTGTTCTATACCTACTCCCAACGTAGGTAACTTTTGACTTTTTTTTGCTGTTATATTCATTACTAAAGGTGGAATTTTAAGTTCATTACTTAAGGTGGAACTGACACAGATGCGCTAAGTTTTAATGAAAGTAAACACAGACTGAAAGCGCTACAAAAGGTAATTCAAACAGTGAATTTAAAGCTTCAACTTCATCCACAAACAAACTTCTTACTCAAATTCCACCTTGAAAACAAGGCTAGGTCTATTTTTCCTTAAGGGCACTTAGCACACAATCTTTTCCAGGGCATTAGGAACTGGAACTGAACTCAAACCCAGTCTATTGAATAGAGAGTAGCAGTGTTATTCACGATGCTGTCCAATCTCACAGAGATAGAGGCATAAATCAAGTTTATAAAAGAAAAAAAAGCTATGTTTTAAAAAGATTTCCAGGTCTGACAGCAGTGGTTTTCCACCCTCTGTGTGTGTGTCTGTGTGTGTGTGTGTGTGTGTGTGTGTGAGAGAGAGAGAGAGTGGCGCTAGAGCCGGAGAAGAAAAGGGGGCCGTGGGATCCAAGAATGGTTTTACATAATTAAGCAGATAGGGACGATTACAGGAGCTTAGCTGCAGAGCACTGAACTGCACACATTCTGCCTCATTATGAAGTTAAATACTCCAAACTGTCACTGACGGCTTAATTACGGCTCTGCTGCGGAACAATCACTTTACAGCCATCGGCGCCCGGCCACAGAAAACCTGTTTCTAAACACACACAGAACGAGCAGTGGGAAAAACACACCACCACCGCCGCCACCCGCCGCCACTACACAGCTCTCCGCTCTTCCTCTTTCCCTTTTGCCCCCAGAGATAAAGCTCTGGTAATTAAAGAGTCATTAATCTGATAGAGTGTGT